>NW_010208255.1:11588-16152 GCF_000695765.1 Mesitornis unicolor
CAGGGTGGCCGAGCTGGCTTCCCCAAAAAAGCAGGAGGGCTGCAAGGCTTGAGCTGGGCTTTGCTCAGCTTGCAGGAGTAGGGGGCATGCGGCATCTTTGTCAGGGGCACATAAAAAGGTGGTAACTGGGTGCTGCCATTACCCCTGAAGACACCTGGAGGGGGGTGTTGACCCCTTCCATCATGGGCTGCTGAGGCAAAGCCTCATCTCTCCACCCACCCTCCTCTGCATGTGATGACCAAGCGAAGGGGAAACACCCGCTGGCTGGAAGGCCGTGCAAGCTGATGTTGAATCCTCTGGTGCTCCAAGTCCAGCAGCAGAGGTGAAGGCAGCCATTAGGGTTCAGCCAAGACCACGGGCCAAGGGTTGGGGACAGTGCAGCTACAGCACTGTGCTCACAATCCTGCAGGCCTAAAGGGCCCTGGATGCCTTTGCTGACTTGCTGCCCTTGCTCTCTGCATATGGATTTCAAGCCAACAGTGAGCACAGCACTCAAGTGCTCTCCAAGCTCTGCCTGGTCCCCTATGGCACAGCCCATGCTCATCACCTTCATGAGCATAAGTCTAGGTCCATGGCTGTTGCTCCAGCTGGGACCAAGCTCTGACCAGACCCATCCCATCCACAGCAGCCTCAGCATCATGGCAGCAGCAGCTAGGCCATCCCTGTGCAGTTAATGCTGACTCTATCAGCATGAGTGGAACCGAGCAAATACCACTGCCACGGTGGTCTCAGCACTTGGGAAACTGCTGAAATGAACTTGCGTCCAGTCATTCCACCTCTGCCTTGTGAGAGGAAGAGTTTTACCTGGCTTTGTTGAGCTTTGTGACCTCCCAGGACCCGCTCTACAAAGTGATGTAAGGAGGTTTTTTGTTTTGTTTTTTTTTCTGCCTGCATGAGACAAGCAACTCTGATTTTGCAACTTCATTGCAGTGTTGTTTCTGCACCACTGCTCAGTCAGTAAAATTCATCCCACTTTCTTCCTCCCTCCCTTCCTTAGCACAACTCACCTCCCCTTCCCAGCTAGGACCAGCTCAAGCCCAGTTGCATCAATTCAGCTGTTAGCATGGACAGACTCAAAAAATCGGAAGACGTACTATTTTTTTTAATGATCTCTACCTGGAGGTTCCACAGTAGAGCATCCAAGACATGTTAAAACAGTTTGTCACCCTCAGTCTCTCATTTCTTTCCCCTCTCTAGTGCTCTCTTTGCTGTTTAAGCTTATATTGTTCAGTACATGAGAGAAGTGACCTGGCTATAAAATAAAAAGGAATGAAGGAGTGATGCCAAGATGCCATTTTCACTGCAGATTTTTTCCATGCTGTGTTTTAGAATGACTATCTGCAGAGGCAGACATCTAAGAGGGGTACAGACCAGTAAGTTCAGGAATAGGACCAAGGGCCTGAAGCATCTCGAGGTACCTTTAGCACAACAGCACCAGGAATATGAAGTTAGGACTTCATGGTGACTGCCCACATGCAGAAGGCCAGCTCTCCCAGTGAGTTCACAGAAATGGACCATAGAGGCATTCAACAAACAAGAAATCAAAACATACAGGAAATGGCTAAATATTCAGAGAGAAGCAGGACAACGCACTTCAGCTCACAGAGCCAACTTGGACAGTGACACCTTTCTCAAAAGTGGAAGAGGTAGGGCTCTGTACCCATGATCAGCCTCAGCTCTCACTAGCCAGTACCAGAATGGTGCAAGTGCCACACTGGAACAGGTGTCTGCACACAAAGCAGACACCAGGAAACACTACCCCTTGCTTGGCAAAGCGAGCAAGAAAAGCAGTGTCAGAATATTGAGAACGAGGATGCTTGGATTCAAGTGCCATTCAGTGGAAGCCTGCTCTCATTCTGAGCCCAGCAGGCAAGTCACAGCAGACACCCAGCCACCACCAGCTCCTCTCCGCTCAATGCTACATGTGCAGAAAATAGCCAAGATGCACGGTTAGAGGCCAGAAATTCTCCTGAGCTTTAGGCTTTGAAATGCAAGCGTCTGCAAGCAGTTTGTCATGCTAGAGGGGGATGCACCAGGGCTTTTAAAAACTGCATATGCTCTTGTCTCCAGGTCAAGCAGCTCTGCTTCCCTGCTACAGAAATGGGAAGCCAGGGACTAACTCATGCTGTCACCTCCACACCCTAAGCGGGGAGGGAAAGGTTGGCCTGAACCAGTTCTTGCCTTGAGAAAAATGTCTGCCTAAGACCATGTGGGGGCATCCTCTTCAATCCATCTTTATTTGTAAAAATCCATATATAAAATCTTCAGTTTCCTTTTACAAAGAGAAAAAGGCACATAAAACTACTCAGATTCTGATCCTCATGGACTGATGGTCGGACTTTCCCCCCACCCCAACCTTCCCCTTGCTTTCTTTTCCAGTCCATGTTTTCTTCGTGTTTCCTTCACTTTCAGCTCTCTCCTGCCCAGGCAACAGTTCTGCACTTGCAGAGATGAAGTACGCACAGAGGGGAGATGGGGCAGAGGTGGCATGGGCTGTGCGTGGAATGTTTCAGAGGCGCTTTTTAGTAGTAGGTCTCTTTTTCCACCCAACCTAAAGGAAGAGGAGCGAGAAAGCAGAGTTAGTCTTAAGGCAGACCAAGTATGAGGTTCATGACAGCTCCTTTTAGACTCTGAAAACTTGCACTGTAGCACCTGAGCTAGTAAGTGACCCATCACAATGGAAAAAATCTTGCCAAATTGTTGACATGCTGCACCTTTCAGGCCTTACTCCAGCTTTCTACAACTACCGAAGCATCAGTCTTTCCCATCTACTTGAGTGCATTGGTACTTTCATATACTGCAGGAGAGTGCAGGGAGACTGACAGAGAAAGTCCTTAATTTGAAGTAACTGCACTATTAATGCTGGCAAAGGGAAAACACAGCAAAGTACACCCCTGCATAGCACTCAGCACTAGGGACTCCTGAGCATTATCAGAGCTTCTACAGAGCTCAGCAGCATGAAGAGGTGCGGAAGGAAACACACAGATGAGCAGCATGTTCTTACCACCAGGGTTGCGTCTGATAATGAGCTTTCTGACTTCATCATACAGAAATATGAGGAGGGAGTACGGGAAAGCGCAGAACCACCAGGTTGGCCTGTTTGGGAGAGGAGACAGTGAGGACACGGGCAGTGGAGATTCTCTTTGCCTAGCAGAGCTCTGACTTGATGGCACAGAAGAGTGCAGGAAGGCTGGCATGTGCCAGCTTGCCAGTGCACGAGCTCCCACACGGCTGTGGTTCAGCTGACAGTTTGCCAAGCCAAGAACTACCACCACGTTTTCTGCAATAGGTTAACCCACTTTTGGATGTTAATTCCAACACAAGGTGTGTCATAGCACCTTTGTTCATCTCTGTAGCAGCACCTCCCCACCTATTAATCTAGCAACATTTCCTCTAAGCACACACAGTCTTTGTGCCCACAGCTTTGCTGCTTCAACTGCATTGGTTTCCCTTACAATTTACATGTACTAAACACCTAGCTGCTGCAGGCATTGGGCAGATGCCACCTCTCTTGTAGGAAGTGCTCACACTTAGCACTGAACTCCAGACAACACTTCTGGATGGAACGCAAGATGTACCAGACTTTTTTGCCATTAAAATTTCACAGCACTTAAGCCAAAGGATTGTTCAAAGTTTGAGACTCATCTCTACCATGAAGTGTTGAAATGCTGTTGGGCAACATTTACGATGCTGGCACTCTCCAAACCACTGGGAAAGTTACTATGCACCAACTGATCACCTGCATCTATGTAACATCTTTCAAAAGACTTTACTACTTGTGCTATTGCTTTGGAAAGTAGAAAAAGGCAGAAGATGTCATCACCAGGTCTTTAGTAAAGAGGAGTCACCTGACCTATGTTTTAGAGCAATTCAACTGGCTTTCTTTGGAGGTGCAGCCTCTATCCATAAAAATACTCCATGCAAGCAAGTACAAGAGCAGCTGCACTACAGCCCACTGATACAACTGAAGTTGCATTGCTAATTTTTAGGGGGGCACTGAACAGCAGGCTTTCCATAAGCATTGCAGTAAAGCAAAGCAAACCCCCAGGGTGCCACACTACAGCAAAGAATCACTTGCCCCCTCTAGCCTGAGCTCTTCTGGATGAAGACTAGGTTTCACACTCCACAAGCTCACAACTATTTTTATTCATCTCCCCACCCAAGTGCTGTTCTATAGTACAGCCTGTTGCACAAAAAGCAACTTACTTGAGAGGGTACATCCTCAGAGCAACATCCATCCCAGGGCAGTAGGAGAGGAAGGCAGCCAGAGCAGTCTCCTCAAAGAGACCAAATATTAAGATCTTGTTCCTAGTAGAAACAGGAAAGCAGTCAGGAACAAAGTACTTTCACAGAGGACATCCTAAAAAACCACCTAGTTGCCACATGGTAACAGAATGGAAATGGACATTCTGGTCTAGCCCAGAAGTCCATCAGGTGGGTGCTATCAGCCCATCCAAGCTGATGGCACAGTCATAGTGAGGGCCTTTTATATATTTAGACAGATATTCCAGTTCACAACTAAGTCAACCAGCAATTGCTTTCATCACAAATTCAGGAGACTGGC
>NW_010208255.1:16183-16661 GCF_000695765.1 Mesitornis unicolor
TCAGACATCAGTTGCTCTGTTGCTGCACAAGACCGTGTCACTGTCACTGTCCTTTGAGGCGTACTAGCTCTCACAAACAATGCCAGCAGAAATCAGCATTTCACTTTGTTTCAGTCTGACAACCATAGCAGGTGCTACAAGAGAGCACCCAATCCCTCTTTTATCCACTATCAAGGCACAAGACTTATGCCAAGATGCTCAGACACCTCTGGGATGAAGAACTAAATACTGTGCACTGAAGAATACATAAGTCAAATGCTAAATCCTCCATGGACTTACTTCATGCCCTGCTGGAAGACTGAGTTTCTTCGGGTCTTGCAAATGATCAAGTCTGCCCACTGCACAACCACAATGCTGACAAAGAAGGCTGTATGGCAAGTGAACTCCACTATTTTCCTCTGTTCGTAGGTCTAGGAAGCAGAGAGCTTTTGTTCAGACACACTGCTTTTGCTCTTTTGGTGCTCACACCAAGTTCAGC
>NW_010208255.1:16674-26133 GCF_000695765.1 Mesitornis unicolor
GGGTGGCGGCCTCAAAGCTGTGCCTCAAAACTTACCCATTGCTGCCCATAGCTGTCTTCCACATCGTTAACCCATCGGTCATCCCACTGAACTCTAAGCCCTACCAAGCCAGAGGGCCAGAACCCATTCTCAGCCATGATAACAAAATAGGTGAAGAAACCTCCAAGGGCCTGGATCATACCTAAACAGATAAGAAAGGGTGATAAAACTGGTGAAGATACTGTGCGGTGCAATTACAACAGAAAGCAGTTCACAGGAGACCCAAACCACCTAAAAATGTACTCCTTGTGGGGCTCAGTGTCCCAGGCAACAGCTATAGAAACAGTTCACACTAACATCAAACTCAGCTGCAACCCTTTTGCTGAGCAACTTCTGCTCCCAGTTTTGTACAGAGTTACTTCTGTTCTGCCCTGTGCTGAGATGGCATAGTCCTCAAGGACACAAGATAAAACTCCCTTTGTATTCTCATTAAGCCTTGCCCACCCCCAACCCTTGCAAAATACAGTCAAGAAGGTTCCCAAGGTTCCCTTGCTGCAATTAAGCATGAGCTCTCATCCTGTGAACTGGGCACATCTCTGTAGCTGCCTTTAATCAAGGCTCCTAATAATGTGTGTTTAGGGATATGCCGGAGAGAATCCTTTACTTCTAATTAAACTAACAATGGGATCTATGTTCTTGCTAAACAAGTCTGAACCAGAGGAGTGCTGGTTGTCAGCCAGTTCCTTTATAGCGCTAAGCAATTAAACAAAATTACTGTGAAAGCGATTCAATGGATCAAGCTGCACAAGCCACCGCTATGTGCCATGTGGCAGAATTATGGCAAGTTCTTAACAACCTGAGGTTCCGGCCTACACATCCCAACCCTCTACTCTACCAAAATAAGCAGAACAGTCACTGACTGAGGGTGGTGTATAACCCTCGCCACCACCAAGTTCAAGTCTGTGCCAGAGAAAAGAGACCAGCTTACCAATCTGCCCATAGGCCATGCTGATCAGCCGTTCATTTACCAGCTTGTCCGTTTTCGGGTTTCTAGGCTGCCTCTTCATGATATCACTCTCTGCTTGCTCATATGCCAAGGAGATAGCAGGGACCTTTGGAGGTGGCAAGACTGCTGTTAGAACCATTTCAACTTCCCACTGTATACAGACTTCCCTCCACCATGTCTTCAGCTTGAGAAACAGCACTGCCCAAAAGCCCTAACTCTAGTATTCAGGAAGGACCTTACCCTCCTCCCCATTCCCAATCTGTTCTTGCATGATACTGAAAGATTCAGTCCCAGAGAGCCATGAAACAGGGAGTGTGGACTGAGAGAGTATCACTTAGCCAGTTATTTTAAATCAGAACACTAGAGAAAACTAGAGAAAACTGTATTTAAGCGTTTTCCTTCCGCCTGTCATTTCTTTAGAGTACCTAAGAACACCCATACTTTTTCTTGGGGGGGAAAAAAAAAAAAAAAGAAAAAAGAGACATTCACCATGTCAGTGCCCAAGTCAATGCAGAGGATGGTGACTGTTCCCAGTGGAAGGGGTATGTTCGCAATGATGAAGATCAGGAACGGCGTGATTTCAGGAATGTTACTCGTCAAGGTGTAAGCAATTGACTTCTTCAGGTTATCAAAGATCAGACGCCCTGGGGCAAGGACAAGAGAACAACATAACTCTCACTTGTCAGCAGAAGGCAGCCAAGTAGCTCATAGACAGCTTCAGTAGTAATAGTGAAAGGCAAAATGCTAGTGCAGGAAATGGATACCGTCTCTTGCATGCAAGGGTAAGACTGTGTGCTCCATGCACAGCATCATTTATGTAGCATTTATGGTCACAGCAATCAGCATTCACTGCACACAGCAGTAGAATAAGCCCTGCTGTCTCTGATCATCATCAGGACCCTCTGAAGGTACCCCCTGTTCCACTCCTGTTGGAGAGAGATTGCTCCATCAGGGAGAAAAATGCATCAGACTCAGCTGGTAAAGATGACTGTAGGGTCAGTGTTAGCAAAAGGACAAAGTAGCTTTTGTTACTCAGCTGCTTCCTACTGTTATCCATCCTAAAGTGTCACATTGGTCCCATGGAAGGGGAGAAGGAAAGTGCCACTATCCTTGAGCATACTTGTCATGGTGACAAGCTCAAATAAAGAGCCCTCCAGATGTTTCTATTTCAGAGGGAATCAGCAAGTTACACTGCTGAAGAGTGCCACTTCACCATCACTGCACACAACTTATAAACTCACCTTCTTCAACCCCAGTGACAATTGAGGCAAAGTTATCATCCAGCAGAATCATGTCAGCTGCCTGCTTGGAGACATCTGAGCCAGCAATACCCATGGCAACACCAATGTCAGCCTTCTTCAGGGCTGGGGAATCATTCACACCATCACCTGTGACTGCTACAATGGCGCCCTAGTTAAAGGGATGGATAGAAAGACTGAAATCATCATATGTTTTGGGAGAAAGTATTTTTCTTATCATTCAGGAGATGAAGCATAAAAAACTATTTCACTTTGCTGTAAAAAGACCTCAGTTTCCTCTTGTCCTCCCTTAACCCCTTTCCCTGTTCTGATTAGGCTTATCAGAGAACTGCTGCTCTCTCCAAAAGAGATGTTGGACAATATATAAACATGTTTAATCCTCCTCTCCCAAGCATCTCCAGAATATTCAGGAATTAAGTTTGCTAACAAATATTTTAGGATCAGAAGAAAGCTTAAGTATGAACTGAAGATGTTTTCCTGCAGGACCCTTATACTTACGTATTGAGAGTGGCCTGATGGCAGCTGAAGGCTGCCGACAGACTGAGATCTAGTCTGGCTCTTTACTTACAGGCACTGAGAAGACTAAGCCCCACCACTTCAGAAGCCGGCACTGGTTGGTAGCTTACATATATGTCTGGTAATTTCTCCAGTATGAAATCTTTAGACTCCTTCTCTTTACCTGTCGCTGACAGCCTTCCACAATTATAAGCTTCTGCTGAGGAGATGTCCTAGCGAAGACAATTTCTGTATGATGCATCAGGATGTCATCCAGTTGCTCACTAGTCATGTCCTTCAAATCTGAGCCATGAACAACACAAGCTTTGGCATCCCTGCAATCAAGAAACAACATAATGTTTTGCTTCACAAGTTAAACTGATTTTCTCATTAGTTGCATTTGCCCCATAAAGCTATGGCTCTTCAGTGCTCTAAAAAAAGAGCAGCTCCTGCTGTGATAAATACTAACCCAGGCAGTCCCTGCACAAAAGTTTGATACCCAAGTTTAAAGGTAGAGGGGGTACACAAAGAAAAGAAGACAGCACCAAGCAACAGACAAAAAGCCCCATGAGCAGACTAAAGCTCTCTATGGCTTTTTAAAAATGCCTCAAGGCCAAGACTAGTTGTTTCCACAGCTCTTGGCCTCTGTGCAAGGGAGGGATGCCTGGCTCAGGCAATTAATTTCCAACATCACAAGAGATGCTGTGTGTCTTCTGCAGGCAATCCTTTTTGCAACAGACTGATGATCTACACGTGGCTTTTCACACAGAGAGCTCATGCCATGCCAGTTCAGACTGTTTTACATTCTTCAGCAACAAAAGCATGCTATGTTATATTTAGACTGGTTTGGTACCCTACATGCTACAGCAAAATATCACCTCTCTAACCCAGCATACCATCCCTTATAGGTCTAGAAGACTACCCATGCAGCTCATGAGATCACCCAGTTTAGACAGGGAAATTCCTTCCCCACCCTTACAGCCAGCTGCTGACCTGCTCAGTCACACAGACCAGTGTTCCCCAGTGCGTGCATTGCTAGGTTGTGAAGTTACCCTCAAAAAAAGGAGAAAAATTCAACCACAATACTTGTCTTCCCCAAGCAATTCATTCCACAGGGTGTCTCTACTCACAGTTCATAAGCTACATGGCTACCCTCCAGCCCAAACATAGGCTGGGTCAAGCTAAGCAGTGCAGACAGCCCAGCCATTCTCCTAACAGCCCATTTACGCCAAAGCACATTTTCTGAGGATGCCTCAGTTCTGCACTAGGCTATGAAGGCAAACATTAACCCCTAAGAGGACGGGATTCCATTTTCACATTTATTCTGCTTGCAGCTATGAACTAGTGTCAATTGCTCTACCCAGCCCAAGTCTTCTCACACCCACAAGGGGGGCAGAACTGGGCTTTGAGTAATCAAATTCATAGATGGTGTTTCAGCTCTTCTGTCTAAACGGTATGACAGTTAAAATCTACTTTTGGTAGCCCATTCTATCTGGATTGCGACTAACATCCTAGGCATCTTCTTTTTACCAGAGTTTTCCCATAAACCTGTAAGTTACCTTACTAAATAAGCTTGACTAAGTGTATGTTGGGGGCAAAACTAGACCTAGCCATGAGTTAAAGACCTGGAATCACAGGAGTACATGGTTTCAGGTCCTCTAGCAGCATTGCTCAAAACAGCCACCTCCCTCCCCCGTACCATTTTAGATACTTTTTCCTACCCCCTGCATTGGCCAGTACATGGTGTCTGTGCAGCAACGTGAACCAGGTAGGACAAATGCTCAGCTCAGGTGTTAAAAGTTACCCCTAGAAAGACTTTCCCCAGCTGTCTCTTTCCTCCAACTTGGAGATGGACCATCAGGACAGGCAGTTACAGGGCAGAGAAAGAGTGGAAGAAACTGCCCAGTTTTTCTGTGTACTGATTACTCCTAACTACAAGAGACATGCACATTCATGACAGCCTTCTGTATTCTTCACATAACTCATGATATATATTGAAGAGACACAAGATCTTAAGCTAAGCAAAGGCCAAGCTTTTGATAAGCTGAGAGATTATCCAAGGCAAGGATAGAGGCAAGTGCTTAATTCTTTGAACAGTTCTGGCCTTTCCCACCAGTCAGTACCTAGGGTTGACCTGGCTGACAGGAATGTTGAGTCGAGCAGCAATATCTTCTACTGTTTCATTGCCCTCAGAGATGATGCCAACACCCTTGGCAATGGCTTTGGCTGTGATCGGATGGTCTCCAGTAACCATGATAACCTGAAATGCAAACAAACTGCCATGAAAGCCTTGCCTGTACTTCACAGCAACACTGCCCAAGAGGCAGGGTCCCTCGAGACTGAAAAGGCCACGTGGCTTTTGTTGTTCTAACAAGCCCTGGCACAGAGCAAGCCTGAGGTACAGGCAGTAACCTGTTATCAGTAGGCAAGGGATTGAGGTAGATAGAAGACAAAGAAAATTGTTAATCCCAAGTCAACAGATACAGTTCTGTTTCCATCCTATGCTTCACTCTCTAATCTCAGTCAGTGCTGTGGGACATGCAGAACACACCTGAGCCAGATCCCATGCTTTGGGACACCATGCCTTCAGTGCCTGCCAGTGCTCTAGCAGTTTGGAGTGTAACTCATTTCTCAGTCCATTAACATGCAATCATTTGTATTTAACTCAGAATTGAAGCCTGAAGTAGTACTAAAATCCTGATCAATACTTCTCTTCATTCACTCACATTACAGCAACACAGAGAGTGAGGGAAGCCCTTGATATCCACAGATACTGAGCAAGGCCATTTTCAACGCAGGAAAAAATTACCTTGATCCCAGCGCTTCTGCATTTGCCAACAGCATCTGGCACAGCAGCACGAGGAGGGTCAATCATAGACATCAGTCCTACAAAGCAGAGTTTGTCTACAGGAAAGTTCACCTCGTCTGTATCAAACTGGAAGCCTTCAGGGAACTGATCATCAGGCAGAGCCAAGTGGCAGAATCCTGCAACACAAACTCATGTTTACTGTTTCTACAGGTCAGGAGGCAGAAAGTGCAAATGCTTACTGCTTGTGCAGACACCACTCAAGAATAACAGGGCAGCATCAGAGGTTTAGCCAGGGCTATTGAGGCAGAAGTCATGCTCATACTCTGATAACTAATAGCTGTTGCTAGGTGCCCAGACACAGCTTGGTTCACATGCAGTGGAGCAAATCTAATATAATGTGGTCCTATGGAGACTGAAGGTCCCAAATGCTTTGCTTCATTTTGATCTAAGCAACCCAGCTGCTAGGCATGACAAGACTCCGCAGGCTGCCTTTTAGATTAAAGGCTAAAGACAGGACTGTTCCTATATGAATTGCTGAAGTGACCTTGACTCAACACTGCAGGAACAGAGTACAACCCTCCACTTAATCTGTAAAGACTCTGCACAGGAGTATGAAGGACAAATCTTTTCCAATTTATTAAGGTTGCTTTTGCTTACCTAACACTCTCTCCCCAAGGCCTCCCAACTCAAGGTAGGCATTCTGAAAAGCATCTTTCATTTCCTCATCCAGTGGTTGCTCTTTGCCATGAATAAGAATGGTGCTGCAGCGATCCAAGATCCTTTCTGGAGCTCCCTTCATCACCAGCAAGTAACGAGATTCTGATGGATTTGCATTTTTGTGGATAGACAGCTAGGGCAGAAGAAATGAAACTGTTTTACTCGTGACCTTCACAGCACATGTTTGTAATCACCATCACTCAGTGTTTTGCGACTACAGTAGATCGGTACTGTTTGTGACATTCTGCTCTAATTTTACTTTCCCCACACTTTAAAGAGGTTTACAAACTAAGGAATTACTATGTATTCTTTAACATATGACCACAGGTGTTGCAATGGCCTGTTTTGTACCCAAGCTCTACCTGTTTATGTTATTTCCCAGCAGTTCATTCAGATTTTCACATCTGAATTCTTTCATTCTCCATGCTCTACTGCTGCACAGGCAGGAAGAACGTTTGGTCTTCTCTCACCAGCTGACACCTTAGCATCATGGCAGCTCCAGAAGCTCTTACAGTGTAACCAAGTACTGTTTGTTAAATTTAGTCTTGAGCAAGTAATGCAAGTATAGTCACAAGCAAGTAATGGCTAGACAAGATTCTGGTGGCAGAACAAGTTTTGAGGCACACTGTGTGGGAAATTACATAAGTGCTTCAAAGAGCAGTTCTCCCTCAAGAGGACACACACTAACCTGGTACTTGTTGGTAGAGTTAAATGGTATTTCCACCACTTTGGGATACCTTTCTCTCATCTCCTTGACAGAACCACAGCACAGTTCAATGCATTTCAGAAGTGCAGACTCAGAGGCATCTCCCGCCACTGCTCTCTGAAGAAAGAGACAACTATGAAAATGTACATCCCCAGTAGACTCACCACAGATGATCAGATTTTTTTTTTAAGTGTATTCATCTCAGTCCAGCTTCAGCTTCAACATAACATGATAGGAGAGCAAAGAATAAATAATTTTATTATCTACTACTGACAAATAGTGCATTTCAGAATGCCAGGCCTCCCAGCTGATGCTGAAGTCAAGCAGTCCTTTTGAAGGGCAGAAAAAAGTCAAGATAGCCAGGTGCAGTCAAGAGAAAGAAAGGCTGGAAGATAAACTGGGAGAAGAACTGGTGTAAGTTACTTGCCACAAAGAACAGCAAATGTGAGATGAAGACTGATGACACGCACACAAGAAAGACTTGTATGTGCTCTCCCACTGCACTATCAGGCCAGTTTATCAAGTCGCTGGCAGAGAAGATTTAAATCTGTCCATGCTTCCTTCCCCATAAGGTTAGCACTGGTATAGACTGTAGGTGGAAGTTCTCAGCCCTGGAAATCTGTGTGTGCTCATGTCCTGTCTGAGTGTCCTTTAAACCATTTAGTGCAATTTAAACCAAGTATTTCTTGCCCTTCTGGTCTCTTTGTCAATGAGGTTTTTTTTCTGCATTTTTATACTGCTCTTTGGTACCTAAAGACTTTTCACTAGTCCCATGCCTTCCTTAGATGGGAAGAACTCTGGCTCTTTATCTTGAGTCTAAAAAAACACAACCTGAAGTTATAGTCAGAGAAGTGCTACGGAAAAATAGTTTGTTCCAGAATTTCAATTACCACAGCATCTGAACACCCTTGGGAAGATGTTTACTAAGCAACATGACTAATATTTGACAGATTATAAGTACCATACAGTTAGTTTCAGCCCTGGCTAGGTCACAGTTCAGAAGCTGGAATCTGAATTGGTGTTATACCAGTCTTTGCACCAGTGCAGAACCAGCAAAAGCTTAAAAAGCCAAGACTTGCCAGTGAGAACAGGCTGGCTAAAGACAAAGTCTCCCACGACTGCTGCTCCACTGGCTCTGGTGTCTACTTCCAGCTCCCAGAACTGGGTGTTCATAGCTTTTAAGTATACAAATGCCAGATATAGTGATTCTTGGAAAAGCCAGACATTGAGAAATGCCTAGGAAAACTTTCTGGTCTTTCCTAGCCCTACTTTAAGTATCTGACTTCCCAAACAGATTGTAGATGCTAGTGGATGACACAGAGTGTGCTGTGGGAAGCGTGTCTTCCCAGTCCCATCTCCTCTGCCCATAGCACATCTCCTCTAAGTGTTCCAGACAGCAGGAAGGATCAAGAGTGGCAGATACCTCTATACTTTACAGGTTCCTGTGACCCACAGGATGTACTCTCACTACCATTATGGTAGGGTGGCAGTGGGGAACAGGATAAACATTTATTTTAGGAACTCACCTTAAGAATTGGTACATTTTCCTGGTTGGCCTGAAACACAGCACGGTTGCAGAGACCTGCAACTCTGGACAAAGCACTCCAAGTAGCTGAGCTCTTGTCAAAGGAAGCACCTGAAAACAGAGGAAGAATCCCTTAAGCCCAAAATCCCACAGGCTTAAGAGCAAGAAGCCTTTACCTCAGAAATAGGAAGCACTTAGAACCTGTTAGCACACTACATCTCTTTCAATCCTCCTCCCTTCCCAGGTACTTGATGAGCAGCTGATTATTTTAAGACCCAAGGGCGAAGTAGCAACAGTGGAAGAAAACACTCCTGCTTTCAAGATTCCAGGAACAACTGCAAGCAGCAGCAGCCATACTGACAACACCAAAAGAATGCTGACATGATTTCAGAGGGCTTGAGTAAGGGATGCTGGCTTCCACCTCCAGGTTTTCTCACTTTTATCTATCACCCAGGAACTGGGTGAAGAAGCTTCCAAAGGAATAATGCTTAAATAAAGATACTGCTTCTTCCATGCTGGCTTTTAAGTTGGCTTCAAGGGAGATGAGTGGAACAGATAGTTAACTGATAAGCTAACGTACTTTCCATTAAGTAAATTCTTCTAGGTTTATTTCTACTTCAGCCAAGCCAACTGTTGCCAGGCCAAAACCAAGTGCTTCCAAATAACTATTTATAGCTTGTTACTTTGCACTAGTATTAAAGACCAAGAAGAGTAAAGCAGCTTTTCTAAGTGGTTCTGACAAACACAAACTTTTGGAGTGGTTGAGTGAAGCCTGCAGCACCACCACTGGAAAAAGTTTGTTAATAATGTGTTGCAAGCACAACATTTCACAAGGTAGATGACAGCTAGGAAACTCCTAAATTTCACTGTACTGAACAGTTTTGGAGAGGTAAGTATCTCTCTCAATTGTAAAGCACATCCAGATTTCAGATTGTTATCAGTATCTAGAAGAAACTTCCTGCT
>NW_010208255.1:26164-28601 GCF_000695765.1 Mesitornis unicolor
GTTGACTTCGTTCATTGCTGCCACTCTGCAAACATAACCAGGATGTTCTGGGAAAACCCCTGTTCAAACGCAGCCATCTAGTTCAACATGGGGAAATTTCCATCTATGTCCAGTCTCAAGTAATTTATTATTAGGGTCAACACCTTTGCTGTCCGCATGTTCAGCAGACTTATGATGGGGCAATTTCATCAGATACATTTTAGGAAAAAATTAACAGGTACTCTGAAGTACAGAGTAGCAAACACTTCTACGTACAAGACAAGCATAGTGGCCTAAACATTCAAGAGGCTCAAATTCCAATGGGGCAATTCTGAGCAAAAGCAGCCTATATGGAGTTTAATCCTTAAAACAGAACTGTGGTACAGTGCAAAGCTTTCTATGTGTCACTTCAAGTCTTTTAATGCTCGTTATAGATCACATGTTAGAAGTCCTTGCACTGTGAACTTCACTTGGACTGGAGAGCTAGAAACACAAGTTCTCAGAAGTAGAGGAAGCCCCAGAAAAAAAGCCATTTTTTAATGAAATGCCTTAAGCACAAAGAGATGGTCTTACCACTCTGGTTCTCTGTGGTATCAGCCTCATGAATCTGATTGTCAAACCACATGTGTGCAACGGTCATGCGATTCTGTGTCAGAGTGCCCGTTTTGTCAGAACAGATAGTGGATGTGGAGCCCAAGGTTTCCACAGCTTCCAGGTTCTTCACCAAGCAGTTTTTACGAGCCATACGCTTGGCTGTTAGTGTCAGACATACCTGGAGACAAGGAAAATGACGCAGGTTAGATGAGATTGTGCACTAATACATTGCTATCCAGCTCACTGTAGGCATGCAATGAAAACCAGCTTACATGCCCTGCAGTGATTCCCTAACTCCACACTCACCCTGCCAGTGCAAAATAAACAGCAACATCTAGACCCAGCTGCTAGGCTTAAATGACATCTTCCTCATCACAAAGCCTCCAGAAAAGAACTCACAAGGCTTTAGTCTCCTGCTTCTCAGTGCATTAGGAAAGAAGTAACATGTCCCAGACTAACATTTTAGTTAAAGTTGCAATTCCCTAATCTTAGGAACTCTTAAAATAGGTGGAGGCAGGCCACATATGAGATAGCCCAAAATAGCTGTGGTGATAGGGCTGCAACCTAATGGTGTATGAAGTGAGTAGCCCCAGCTACCCTTTCTCATCAGAGGCTCTTATCTGGTTCCAGTTCCAAGTGATCATTCCCTGGCTCAGTTGCTGCTCTGCTCTGTAAGGCTGCACAGATACCTAGAGGTATTGAGCTTTGTCCACTGCAACTCTTTACACAGCTGAGCACACCTAGACACTTCCACCATCTCTTTGGGAAACCAAACTTACAAGAATCTCTGCCAGGTCCCAAATCAAAAGCTCGACTAGAGTGCAGCTTGCTGGATGCTCTGCCAGCCCTTCAGGGTTTGGAAGGACTGGTGGGCAGGTGGGTGTTGAAACCCAAACAATTTTAACAGGAAAGCCCCTTCCTGCCACAGAAAAAGTCAAGACAAGCCCAGAACTCCTAGTCTTGCTCACTTCAATTCTTATGATGCCAAGCCTCTGGGCAGGTCTAGCTTAAGGACCCATCTTCATTATTAAAAACAGTTGCAGAACAGGACATCTATTTGGGCAACTAGTCTGACTACACTGAACTTATAAAATCTAGACCTATAATAGATTCACCACACAAAGTACCTTTAACATTTACCTCTGTGAATGCACACTGAGCACGAAGCACCCCACCTCCTTAAGACCTGTAACTCATTGCTTTGCTTACCGTGACAGTTGCAAGCAGTCCCTCAGGGACATTGGCAACAATGATCCCAATGAGGAAGATTACAGCCTCCAGCCATGTGTACTCAAGGATGAGTGAAAGAATGAAGAAGGTGACACCCAAGAACACAGCCACTCCAGTGATGAGATGGATAAAGTGCTCAATCTCCATGGCAATTGGAGTTTTCCCACCTTCCAGTCCAGAAGCCAGACTGGCAATACGACCCATCACAGTGCGATCTCCAGTACTAATGACAATGCCACGGGCAGTGCCTAGAAGAGACAGGTTTTAGAAAACAAAAACCCTTCCCAAATCAGACTGAGTATGTCCAGTCTGTCCTAGAGTTTAGCAAGCTTTGCCCAAGATAATACAGGCAGAGATTCCGATGGCCAAAATCTCCCACCACAGCTTTTTTTTTTTTTGTACTCTGGCAATAGGAGAAATAGATGGAGACATGTGCTGCACAGGATTCCTACATGACTGGCCAAACTGTATGCCCTTCTACCCAGAGAATCAAGTGCCAATTGCATAGGGCATTAGAGGAAGCCATCTGCAAGAACTAGACAGTGTCCTCTTCCCTCCTTTAAGGGGAGGCCCATTTTCTCTCCCCAGGGCTTTTAAGAAAGATCAAGAATATCCCTTACTACTGCATGGTTCA
>NW_010208255.1:28632-38965 GCF_000695765.1 Mesitornis unicolor
ATAGGAGTCAGGAAGAATTCTCCACCATCACTGAACAGTTACAAAACCTGTGGGTATGGAAAAGATGCTCTGGGCTTCAGCACAGAGCACCTATCACCATACTCTGAGCTGCAGCAGGAAGCTCTGCCAGAAATGTTTGAAATTCTTGCTTTCTGCAGCAGATGTATTATTTGTTATAACTCTGCCTAACCATCTTGGTTCACATTATGTTATGTGCACTTTAACACTGCTGCAGTAAGGCAGTTGTGCTCAAAGACACACCACATAGCTGCTCCTCTAGGATGAGCAGAAAAGAGAAAAGCCAAAACAAAAACAAGTTAGTGCTGTGGAGTCCTCTTTGCCCATATTGCAGTTGGAATGGGCAAAGACTTTGCTGGGAACTTACAGCCTGCTCTTGCATGGTAGGAGTAGGCTACCAACTAATACACTAAACTCACACAGCATTTGCACTGCTTACCTATGCAGATCAATCCCTTTCATTGCAAATATATTAGGGAAGTAGGAGAGTCACATACCTTCCACACAGTTGGTGGAGAAGAAGGCAATATTCCTAGTCTCCAGTGGGTTCTCATTGGAGAACTCTGGAGACCTGGTCTGAGGCTCTGATTCACCAGTAAGGGAGGAGTTGTCCACCTACATGGAAGAGAGCACTTTGTCACACACAAACAGGCAACTGCCTTCAGTAGGCACATACAGTAGGCACTCCCTCCACTCTACCACTCAATTCACAGCATAGAAAACATTCTCTGAAACCAGACTAATTTATCATCCTTCATAATGAAGTTTTCAGACAGCTTGTCACTACTGTACCTTGCAGCCATGTGCAGATATGATCCGAAGGTCAGCTGGAATTCTGTCTCCTCCTTTCACCTCCACTAGATCTCCAACTACGACACCTTCAGCATTGATGCTGATCTTCTCACCATTTCTGACTACAAGAGCTTGCTGAAAAATAGTAAAGAAACAACCTGTGTCAAAAGCAACTCTTAAGAAGGGGTTTAAGAGATTCAAGTATCTTAAAATAGCTGCACTATCGTTCTACATCTATTTGTACCAAGATGTTTATCCAGAATCATATGTTATTTAAGAAAAATAGCTTTTTTTTTCTTGATTTAAAGTTCCTTGTTGCCACAGTGACTGTAAGATGGTTAGGTATGATACAGACCTTGTCTGTGAAGGAATCTGGGTTTTAGTAATTACACCAGTTACTGAACTCCCCAGACTACCGAGAAAGTGTCCTACGAATGTTAATAAACTGGTGGAATGCACGGAGTCCCAGGAATTGTCCTGGACTATTAGCACAGTTACTTGGGGCATGAAAAAGAGGGACATAGACCCCTCGATATTAAGAGCTAGTAACCCACACTAACAGTTTGACATAAGAGGCACCTTGTCTGCTAGAGGCCATTCACAGCCAAGCCTTTTGCCATTGAAGTCCATGTTTAAAACAGTTAATAATGTTGGGCAAGCCACAGCTTGGCAGATCTGAAGGAAATGAGGTATTCCATACCTGAGGCACCATGTTCTTAAAGGACTCCATGATCTTGGAACTTTTTGCTTCTTGGTAATAAGAGAAACAGCCAGTAATGATAACCACAGCTGCCAACACAACACCCAGGTACAGCTACAAGGAGCAGAGAAAGTGAGTCAGAGGACGATCTGCCTGAAAGGTTTCCAGTTTGTCCAGATAAATTGCTTGGTATTTAAGTGCCCCATTACAAAGCATTGAGGTACTTGCAGTCTCTGTACTTTTTGTACACAAAGGCCATCCACAAGCTAGTGTTGTTAACACAACATGAAGGAAGTCAGCTGTTCATTTCATTATGTGGAAGCACTCCAAGACATGTTAAGCTCACCCACTGAATTTCCCATGCTTATGGGAAAAGCTTCTGGACTGAATGCTTAGAGGAAGTTAATTTGCTCTGTGCCTAACAGGCTGCTCAGCCTGCCTTCGAGGTAAACCAGACATTTTTACTTACATTATCGTTGTTGGCCTCCTCTTCCATCACACTTTGAATGCCATATGCCAGAAAACACAGAAGAGCACCAATCCACAACAGGAGTGAGAATCCTCCGAAAAGCTGCCGACAGAACTTGACCCATTCAGGAGTGGTAGGTGGGGGTGTGAGGGCATTTGGGCCATCACGAGCCAAAATCTCAGCTGCACGTGCAGAAGTCAAACCCTAGAAGACAGGTTCCTTTTATAAGCATTGTAGCAAGACCAGCTGGGCAAAGTAGCTCTGAATTTATTCATGTTCTACTTGAAAAGGCAGGCAGAATCCTGCCATGGCAATAAGGAGATGCCAACAGGTAATGAGATCTCCAGAGCTGTCAAGACTCTGCAATAAAAGTGCAGGATACGAAAGCTGAATGCAAAAAAAAGAAGCTATAGGATGCTGGATTATACTTGAGGAGCCTGCAGGCCATGGGGCTACAAACACTGAAGAAGGGAATGACAAGAAGGCCACAGCAGCAGACTTTGAGCTCTGAGGAACAGCCCAGTGCAATCCATCCTATCAAATTATGGAACAAGTGAAAGCTGGAGGCCATAAAGATGATGACACTTTGGATTGGCCTTCCAGGAAGTTCAGCTTTCAGAAGCCAAGGTCTTAAACAGAAACATGCATATCTCTGTGCTGTTACACAGTAAAAGCAGACTTGTTGCTATATGCAATCATGCAAAAAACACATTAAGCAAAGCAAAAAAGAGCAAAGGTGCAAAACCACTGCAGTGCTTCTGCACTGGACTTTGTGGTTAGCTGGGACATTTGCACACCTCTTACTATAAAAAGGGTAAAATTTTAACTGCTACTAGCCATCATTAAGTCTGTGGGCATGTACTACCTCACTGGACTACATCTGCAATATAACAAACGCTTGCCTTTATTAAAAGCTCCCTGGGGGAAAAAAAAATAAATCCATGAATCAACTTGACCTTGGAAAATTCAAGGGCAGATAACTAAAGTATTGCAGTCAGGCTGTACAGTGGGAGGACGAAGAGAAGTATTTGTGAGCTCAACAATTCTCCCAAAGCCTGGGAAACTTAACTGGAGGAGGGGAGATTAAACAAAAAAAAAAAAAAAAGAAAAAAAACCAGACCACCCAGATCTCCCTTTGTGAAGTGCTCCGAACCGAGACTGTTCTTTTTCAGATCACGGCAAAGAGGGAGGGAAAACAAAGTCTACCTACCCGACTCAAGTCTGTTCCATATTTACGATGAAGTTCATCAAGGCTCAGCTTGTGGTCATCCTGAAAGACAAGGAATGGTTGAGGGGGGAGAGATCACAGTTTCTGCAGGCAAGATCAGCAAAAGCTGAGCAATTCCACCCCTCACTCTAGGTTTCCCATCTGTAACAATTTGGCAAGATAGCAAGACTCTAGCTTATCTTCCCTGTGAAGAGAATCGCGATCTCATCTTTAGTGTTCTTGTAACTATTTGGGTACAACATGACAGCTTTTTAAATAAACTCTGACCATATCTCAGTGCAGTCTTTACACTCCCAGCAGATTCTGTGAAGCCTCAGCAGGTGTTTTTTTTTGGGGGGGCAGGAAGGGAAGAGGGGAAAGGAGTTGAGAAGGAAGGTAGGAATGTACAGAAGATTAAACTTGTAATTTCACACATTAAGTAATGCTGCCAGCTTAAGCAGTGTTTCTTCCCCCAAAGAGGGGAAGGAGCAGATGCTTCAAGTCAGCATTGCTACTGAACACAAAATCCCCGTCTCTCTGGGGATGGGAGACACTCCCGACAGCCTCAAACATGATTAAAAGGAGTAATACTGAGGTCAGTCTGAGCAGAGGCTGGCAGTAAACGAAGCTGTACATGCTCAACTCCTCAGCTGGAATGAAAACAGCCGTCTCACTCACATGACAGCACAATAAAGCCTGCAATGCTGCTCTCCAGACAGTGCTTGCCTGGGTGAAGAAATGCAGCTACACTGTGCTATGGGTAACACAGGCAAACAGAGATTTGAGTTGTGTCAAGCGCCTTCTGAGAAGTGATATTTTCAGGGCTGCTGCATGGTCATCTTGATGCTGAAGCCCTTGCAGCACATCTGGTTTGGAGACAGAGGGGAGATTAGCACCTTCAGCCATACCATGCTGTCAGGACACCCGCTCTTCTCTCTTTTAGTCACATGAGGCACAGGGCTATGTGGGCAGTGAATATTCCTAAAGCTGCTCTCTCCATGCCCTACTCTCTTACCATCGAGACTTCCTTTTTAAGTTCATCCATGTCCCTATCCTTCTTCCCCTTCTTCTTCTTTGCGCCATGCTCTGATGTAGCAGTAGGCTCATATTTGTCTCTTCCAGCCTGCAAGAGAAGACAGCACCATAAGAATCACCTTACTGACAACTTCTACGGCAGCAGATGTGAACTGTGCACACGAGACTGTCCGGCAGACAAAGTGACTGCAGTTTATTAAAATTGTACCACTTCAATAAAGTAAAAAAACAGTGAGCTAAACGAGCAGACAAGTCTGCTCAACAGCATCCCTGATACACAGATTACAGCCAGACATTGTGCAAGTCTAGCTAGGAGGAAAGCAAACTGCATGCTGTTCAGTCAGTCTTGATGTGCGAGTCCCAGCTCAAGCTGAAAAGTGATGAAGAGCAGAAGAAACCGATTCCTGAGTGCGTACATGTGTTCCCTTCAAGGCATTAACAACTCCTCCCCATCTCTGTCTTCCACATCCTCTGGCAAGGAGCAGCCTATCAACTGAGGGTAAGTAAGAGGTGGTATCTCTGATCGAATGTGGGGGATAAGCTCCAACACTTTCAGTCTTAGTTTGGCACTCTAGCTGGCTGGTTACGCAACAGAAATCTGCTTTCAATTTATGGCAGTTTGACCAGCAAGAACGGTATACAAAGCAGCATTACACTTTTGCAGATTCGATCTGTGTTCAGTCCTGCTTCCACTTCACAGAGCAGATGATTCAGTTAAAGCCTCTTTATTCAGATGGATTTTCACTCACTTTCATTATGGTTAATTCTACGTGAAATCATGCAGAGATTTAGATCTTGTAATGATAGGGTAAACAAGCATCTAAGGACAAATATTCACAAAATAGCACATATAAAAATCACTTAAAAGACAAAAAAATACAGAGGCCTTACAGACAGTAATAATCCTGAACTGCAAGAAGTTTGGACACCCTGTAAGGTACTAAAACCAGGATGGCCTCACAGCGCAGTTCCTGTGTTCCATGTATTTCCAGACTCTCACAAGCCTCCAATATCAGCTTTTCCCTCCCTTCTCTGCTCTGTGGGACCTATTACATCCCTGCCAAGTTTTATGCAATGATATTTTCACCCAATATGATCTCCAAGAAGTATTTTTGAGATGAAACAGCAGTTAGTGGCACCAGAGACAAACTGTTAAACAAGATTAAGAAAAGGTTTTGAAGGCATCATCTTGCTTGATCTTTGCATGAGTACCACAAATCACAAACTGGATTCCTGAGAGTGGTTTGGACACAGAAACTAATTGTTAGAATCCAAAAACCATCCTGTTGAGCAGCAAACACAGGAAACTTAGTATTTACTACAAGAGAAGTAGAAAGCAAAACCAAAAGTGAAACTACCCAGAAAAAAAAGGGGGGGGAAATCACTTTTCTAAAAGAACACATTAGCCACATGTAGACAAAGGTTTTTATAGTTCTGAGAAAGCTGTGCACACCACTCTGCAGCCATAGTCATACATTTCACGTGCACAGAAGCCCGCTCTTGTCCTGTTCAGTACAGCCAGGTTTTGCATCCCCCAGATTCTTGCATGCAGCTACAGAGCTGCGCAGTGGAAACAATTTTTAATAAGTGGTGCAGAGCTGAGCTGTTTGCCTCTTCTCTACAGGAAAAGGACACAACTACAGACTGTCAGCATTCCTGACATTCTTTTCTCTGCACCTAAACTCCCATTTCACTCCTTAAAAAAGGAGTGAAAGCCACAGAACTTAAACCAGCATGGTCCTTGCATTCCAGCATGACAAGAATTTGCCACAGGGGCAATTCACAAAAAGTCACCGTGAAGGGTATCTCTCCCCTTCAGTTTCTGAAGGAAACTACTCTGATTTCTGCTAGAGCTCTAGCAGACAAGTCCAAACACAGTCCTGCACAAAACACATGTTTCTCGATTACTGTGCGAGATGATAAATGATATCTAATGAAGGTGAAAGAGCTGGTGCCTTGACTAGCAGTCTATCGCCTTCAGCTTCAACCGTTCTTCCCAGAAAAGCTTGGCACGCTCTTGCAAGTGATCTGAAAAACACTCCTGAATCTTTGAAACTTCTGTGAGAAGTACAGTTACTGTGCTTATCAGGGCCAGTGGCAAACAGCCCAGGAACGTCAGAGTGTTTAGCTCTTTCAGCTGCATAGACGACCTACAAGTGGGCAAACATGAAAAGGCTCCCTGCCCTTGCTCAAGCATGATTTGCTTTAAAAAAGCTGAACAAAAAAACCTCACCAGCAGTGCAGTCAGGACAAAATGCAACTAGAATTACACATTTCTTTATGCACCCAAGTATGTAGGTCTTAACCGAGTACATCTTACCAAGGAGCTCAGAGTTCCTCAGCTTAACTAGGGGAAAAAAAGAAGCACACAGCATCTTCCCATCTGTTGCTTTAGTGTCACATCCCACCCATACAGAAAAGGTTAGTCAGCAGCATCGGTTTCAGCTCTTGCTCTAGGATTGTGTTGTGCAGAGTCTGAACTTCCTGGTCCATCATTCAAATCTGAACTTGACACACAGTTCAGAGCCCTGCCCCAGTTCTCTGTCTTCAGGGCCACTGCCTCTCTTCTGGCAAGATTAGCCTAGTCAGTTCAACAAAGGCTTGTGCTGGCTGGGCTGCAAGAGGATGAGGGGTTCATCCCACCCCTCCACACTGTAGGATTTTCCTGCTCTCCCCTCCTTTTCCTGCCATACAATGAGAAGGTAACGTACAGTACTCCAGACCCACATCTTACCGAGAATTCACATGGCCTGAACACAAAGGAAGGTCTGTCTCATCAGAAATGTCACCCATGTTACTTGACTTAGCCTAGGAACTCTGACTCATCAAAATTGCCACAGAAAAAAAACACAATTTTTTTTCCTCCATTGGCTTAAGCACATTTGTACGCACCAGCGTAATGAGTTTTATACAGCCCCCAGAAAATGGTATTGTCCTTCAGACAGAGCTTATGCTTTTCCGCTCTGGACTAATTGAGCCATTCACGGCTGATGTTCTCAACACAAGCCATGACTGACCAGGAAACAGGAGGGGTGTAAATCAGCAGACAAACTCAGAAGTACTCTATTCTAACATCACCTAATCCAAGAAGAAATGTGAAATAAGAGCCAAAATAAATTACACAGTCTCTAGAGGCCTGGTCTGTTCTAGTACTTTTATGTCGTTATAATCAACTATGCAGAGAAAACAGAAAAGTTACTGTCCTGCTGCCCCACGAGACAGTCTTCAGTAAATATATTAACCAGATGAGTCATGATATGGACTGTGCCTATTGGACTGGAAACACCACTCCATGATCCTACGCAATCTCAGCAAGGGATGCAAATGCCTTCTCTGGATCCTTCTTATTCCCTCTCAAGAGCTGTGTTTCAACCTCCTATCTTTAACAGAAAGTCTAACCGACTGCACCAGTTGAACAGACTCTCAACAACTAGGACAGTATGAAGCAGCTTTTATTTAACACCTAGTAATTGCTCATTGCAAGTAGACCGCTGCTTCTCAAACTATGGGAGGACAAGATCTCCTTTCATGACAAGGGACCTATATCAGAGTCAAAACAGGACTACCTACACACCTTGAGTCTTCCCTGGATATTAGGGCAAACATCTCTACTTGTCACAGAGCTGCCTGAAGACCCAAGTGCAGAGCTGCCTTTCCAAATGCCACTGCTGCCCAGTCGAGAGGCCCCTTCTGGTTTTTCAGTGCTGTGCCAACTACAGAGCGTCATCTCTCACACTTCTTTGCCTGGAAGATTACTGCATTGTTACTGTAAAACTCTAACCAAACGCATCTAATAGTAGCTGTCAAACACATACAGATTGGTGGACTGGACACAGCTATCCTCTAGAAGAGCTGGTAACTTCAGCTGCCCCTTGAAAAGGCCTGGGTGAAGCACGACCTGTAGTTTTCAGCAGGTCAGGATCCCATTAGGTTGTGGGACTGCAACCCACAAGAGGATCCTTCAGCTGTTATGCTGCTTTTGCGAAAACATGCGTTACCCAGGCCCAGAGTTTCTTTTCGCAAAAAGAGTATCCTCTAGCCATAGTAATAAAAAGCCGGAATGAAAAAGACAGGGAAGGGGGAAGAATACTGGGAGAGTACTATATTAAGATTTCTTAATTGCACCAGATAAGGAGTGCTTTGATTTGCATTAATTTCCCCCTCAGTCAGTCTATTACACAATAAGCTTTTGTAATTTCTGATGGGGAAAAACCCCTTAACTAGGGTTCAGGCATTAGCACTGACCTCCAGAAGCAATTCAAAGCACCCACTAACACTGTGCACTATGCCCATGCAGTGAGGGAGACCGAGTGAAGCGTGCTGCTGCCTGCAGACAGCTTCCAGGCAGCTCTGAACAGAAATTAAATCCCATCTGCTATCCACTACTACATACACCCCCTTGGATAATCTGCTTTTTGGACTGAACAACATACCCGGGGCTGCTCACAGCCCTCCCCTTGTCCCGTTACCATTTAAAGTAAAACAGACACTCCACTCAACTTCTCCTCACAGCTGCAGAGACAAGGAACTTGTTCTCTCACACTTACACTCCTACTTTCTCTTTCATCCCATGCTCCCATGGAAAAGTGGGCTCCTTTCTGGGCACCCTAAGATGGGGCAGGCGCATGCTGTTCAGTGCTGCAGTCACACACTGCCTTTTTCACAGCCTTGCTCTCACATCCCTTTTTCAGGGAGTCCCCATTTACTCACATGCATTCTCACCACTAGACATAGAAATCTTATATGACTTGCTACCAGAAAGCCTGAGGCAGCCGTACACTGTTGAATTATCCCTCATGTCGGCGCTTCAGTTTCAGGCCAATTGCTTTATTATCTATACAACCCATGAAATCCAAAATGGAAAACAGACAGCTAACAGCCTTCTATATTAAGAGTGTTTGTAACTCCCATTAGTCCAGTCAAGGCAGCCTAAGCCTGCAGTCACACATACACACGCAACTTTAAGGCTTGATGACACTAAATGCCCCCTCACTGTTTTAGGTGACCTCTTATTGTGCACACTGCCTGATGCCCACCAGACTGAAACACACCACGCTAGGCTGCCATGCATCAAAAGGGCTTTACTGAGGAGAAAAAAAAACAATTAAAAAAACCCACACAAAAAAATCCCAAAAGCCCACCTCACACACTCCCCTTTACAAGTAACTGTCTGTTCAGCCATGTTCTTCCCCTACTATCCATGCAGTTACGTCAACATTGCCACCCTTGTACCTCACCGAGGAGGACAATGCAAAGTCAAGTCAATGTTTGAACAGCGCTCGTGAAGCGGAGAACACCTGCAGGCGGGGACAATGCTACCACCTCTGTGTCTCAAGGCCCTGTGCTGTCACATTCTCCTCAAGAGGTGGGAAAATTTGGGAATTTTCCAGGAATGAGTCCAAAACAAAAGTAAATAAAAGTCTACGCATCTCCAACTACACAAGATACACAGGGAAGTAATTGAAGGGAAAAAAACAAACACCCAAACAATAAAGCCCAGCAAATGGCCTTTATTTTTTCATAATAAAATAAAATCAGAGCAACCCAAGAGGTGTTTCTGCCTCACACATGGGTGTTCGACCACAAATCTTTGAAAAGTCTTCACTCCCATTTTCAAAAGCCTTCACAAGACGTTTTTCTTTAGTTAACAGATATGATCTGAATTAAAAATTTCTCCCTGTGGGCTGTAAGGCATTAAAAAAACGCTACCAGAGGGCAGAAACCGCTGCAGAGCCTTCTGGGACGCTTTTATCACCCTAATTAAGAGGGCAGACATGATAAGAGTCAGGGGCGATCACCTCCCTCCTACCACACTTCCATCACGCCCTCAGTACCGCCAACAGTCAAATTAGTCCTAACAAGTTTTAATAATCCTGAAAATTCCCCTTTCTCCCCCTCATCCTTCGCCGGGCCCTCAACAAGTCTAAAGTACTCTAAACAGACAAGGGCGCTGCCACGCTCCGCAGCTCAGCTCCAAAAGGGCATCAGATAACACCAGCCCCAGGGGGCTGCGGGCCTCACACGTCCCGGGGGCTGGAGGCCCCTTGTCGGCGGCTGAGGGGAGTGGGAACGGGACACGGGACGGCACTCGATGTTAAGGCGGGGTTTGGGC
>NW_010208256.1:0-229 GCF_000695765.1 Mesitornis unicolor
CGGCCAAGCCCAGTCGGGCAGGGCCAGGGCCACGCCACCCGCACGTGGGGCCGCGCTAGTTAGGGCCGGTGCCAGATAGAGGGAGAGAAGCATGCCCTGCACCCCCCCTTAAATACATGAATTCGCAGGGGCGCTGCTTGGCTTGGCCCTGATCAGAGGTGGGTCTGACAAAGGAAAAGGGGGAGCGTCTCAGGTACCTTCTTAAAGGGCCATCTCCATAGCTCTTCCC
>NW_010208257.1:0-1205 GCF_000695765.1 Mesitornis unicolor
AATGAGATGTCCAACGACAGCTCCATCACCGTGTTTATTCTCCTGACATTTGAAGACACACGGAAGCTGCAGCTCTTGCACTTCTGGCCCTTCCTGGCCATGTCCCTGGCTGCCCTTCTGGGAAAAGGCCTCCACATCAGAACACCACCTCCACACTCCCATGTACGTCTTCCTCCTCAACCTCTCTGTTCTCGACCTGGGATCCATCTCCACCACTATCCCCAAAGCCATGGCCAATGCCCTCTGGGACACCAGGGAGATCTCCTACATGGGATGTGCTGCCCAGGTCTTTTTCTTTCTCTGTTTTATTTCAGCAGAGTATTTTCTTCTCATTGTCATGGCCTACGACTGCTATGTGGCCATCTGCAAACCCCTGCACTACAGGACCCTCCTGGGCAGCAGAGCTTGTGTCCACATGGCAGCAGCTGCCTGGGGCAGAGGGTATCTCAATTATCTGTTGCACATGGCCAATACATTTTCAATCCCCCTCTGCCATTACAATGCTGTGGACCAGTTCTTCTGTGAAATCCCCCAGATCCTCAAGCTCTCCTGCTCACAATCCTACCTCAGGGAAGTTGGGCTTATGGTGGTCACTGTCTGTTTAGTATTTGGGTGTTCTGTGTTCCTGGTGCTGTCTTATGTTCAGATCTCCAGGGCTGTGCTGAGGATCCCCTCTGAGCAGGGACGGCACAAAGCCTTTTCCATGTGCCTCCCTCATCTGGCTATGGTCTCCCTTTTTGTCAGCACTGGCTTTTTTGCCTACGTGAAGTCCCCCTCCATCTCTTTTCCAGTTCTAAATCTCTTGGTGTCATTTCTGTACTCAGTGGTGTCTCCAGCAGTGAATCCTTTTATCTACAGTTTGAGGAACCAGGAGATCAAAGATGCACTGAAGAGACTTCTGAATGGACCTTGTTGATCAGCAATAAACTGCTCGTCTTCTGTAAATCTCATTGCACTTTTAATGTAACTCATTATAGGCGCAGTGTTTCTCTGGTGCTTTGGTTTTAGCTTTTCTTTGTTGCAATATTGCTGTGCACAAAGCGTCGTTCTTCATCGCACTTCTCTCTATCTGTCCCTCTGTTTTTTCTGACCCAATGACTGTGTAAATGAGAAGCCGTGCTCTCTGTTTGTTCAAACAAAATAAAAGACACTCTGCGGTCCTTCTCTGAGACCATTGTAAAGCTGGAGGTGAAGAACCTTGGTGC
>NW_010208258.1:0-1468 GCF_000695765.1 Mesitornis unicolor
AGGAGAAGCGAGCGGAGGTGAGGGCGGCCCGGGCCTCCCCCGGGTCATGGCCCTCACCCAGGCGGTGCACGGGAGGGGCGTGTCTTCCCCCGCCGCTCCGGTAGCGGCGATAACGGCCCTGGCCGCCGCCAGCACCAGGAGCGCGCCGAGGATGCGCTGGTTAACGGGGTGATGCTGAGGAGGGGCTGCCCCCGGCCTTGCATCCCAGCTCCTGCCACCTCTGGGTTTCCCGTGTCCAGGCCCGCAGCCCGCGGTCAGGCCTCGGAGGTTTCGGGGTGCACCGGCAGCGCTCGGGCTGGGTCATGGCAAAGCAAAACACCACCGGGGGTGATTGGGCTCCTCTGTCCCAGTACAAGCACCAGGTGGTGGCCCCCTGAGCCCTGGATGGGTATAGGCTGTGGCCACGAAGCGTGCTTGAACGTGAATGGGATTCCCCTCCTCGTGGTTAGGACTCACACTTCTGCATGCCTGCTGTGGGATTCTGTGACATATCCATGCATACACACGTACATACCCACCCAAATCCTGCCTTGGATAACGGCTTGGGAGATCAGGATGGGTGTACCTTCAAGGGGACCTGAGAGTAAACCACTTGCCCTTTCTTCGTGTATAACACACAAAGGCCTTTTCTGAAAACTGGGAGTCCAGGAGCTGGATCTCCACAAAAGCCACTGGGAGTTTTCTCTGGGAAGCAGTCACGGGGCTGATTCCAGTAGGATCCTGGCATGGGCACAGATAGGGAGTACAGAGAATCAAGGCTCCTCTAGAGACACGAGGTGGCCTGGAGTAACTGAGTCTCAGTGCTCTTTTTTCTCTCCTCCCCCTCTCCCACTCCCCTCCCTGTTTCCTTTACCAGCTTGTGAACACCTTCTTTAGTTTCCTGAGGCGTAAAACGGATTTCTTCACTGGTGGAGAAGATGGAGTAGCAGAGAAGGTAAAAAACCAAATCCTCAAGCTTTTATATCTTTTAACTTACGTGCCACCCGTGTCTGTGCCATGCTAAGACTTCCCTGCCTGAAAAACTGCAAGCATTCCAGTGCACTTGGGGACCATGATGCTGACGAAATACATGACTGAAGCAAGGTAATAACGAGCTGCCCCTATCTGAGGTGAGGCACTCATGATTGCCTGTTCGAATGGTAGCGATGGAGCGGGGGGTTTTTGCCACGCTCTGGCCAAAGGCTTGTTTGGAAAGCAAATCTGCCAGACACACTGACTTAACGGTGACAGACACCGCAGCGTTGATAACCCCGGGTTACCTTGTTTGCTCATCTCGGAAAAAAGCACAAAGTCCACATCTCTGCGTATGCCCCTGCACCTTTGTCTCGGGGCTGCGGTGCACGTATGGAGCGGGTGTGCTGAGGAGGCAGCCGAGGGGGCCTCGTTGGCAGCCTGAGCAGCTCCTGTCTGGTGGGTAATTCCTCACCCAGCTCAAGAGCAAAAAATCAAAATAGTTTCACTGTAGGGA
>NW_010208258.1:1499-19405 GCF_000695765.1 Mesitornis unicolor
GAACCAGAGCATTCAGACACAAACTGGCCAGACTGAAGATTTCTTGCTTGTATTTACCAGTGCAGCAGTTATTCCCCTTCCTGGGCTACTGGGACTCCACCAGCAAAGCAGGCACTGCTGCTGTGTGTGATGGGTTAGGGCAGATGTTAATTGCTAACACAGCGTGTAACATACACTGTCGAGTCTCTAAAGTGGCAAAACTAAGGGAAGGGATGGGAAAGTGGATGGTTTCAAGGTAAGAAAGATGAAGCCTACTGCTGTTTTTCTTAGGCTGGAGAGCAAATGTCCCCAAATTTCTAGGGGTTCTGTGCTCCCTGGGAGTGAAACCCTGAGTAGCATTTCAGAGCTGAGCACTGGCTGGTGCTGTTGGAGGTCCTGGCTACCCTTGTTGGCAATTCTGTGTCTGTAAAAGAAAAGCGTTCACCTCCTTAGGTGCTTTCTGTTAAAATGCTTTATGGTCTTCAGAAAAGGTGCTCAATGTGGAATCTCTCACACCACAGTAACCACAACAAAAACCGAAGAAGCTTCTTCCCCAGTCCTGCTCACCCTTTGGCATCAAAGAGGAGAGGGTGGAAAAGTCATCATCTTTTATGGGGTGGCATTTGAGAAGCCCTTGTGTGGAGTGAGGGGGGTGTGGTGGGACAGTGAGAGAATTGCAGTGTGTGCACACTGACAAGCTTGGACAACGTAAGTCGTTTGCTCACCGTGGATCATCGCACAGTCAGGAACAGGGGCTGGGAGATGCATGTCTTCAATTCTGTATCCTAGGAGACACCGGACTCGCGTTGTGTAAATAAATCTTGCTTTACTTTTTAAAACAAAGCAGAAATACTCGGTGCTTGGTTCCAAAGCTATGAGGCGTGGATTGCTTTGAGTTGCTCTGGAAAGGTGCTGAATCCCCCACAAAGTTTCTGGGATATCTATAAACTGATACCTGCAATCTCTCCACACTGATTCCTTTCCTCAGGTCCTGTCTGTGGTGTTTTCCGGAGCAGACCTCGGTTCTCATACGTGCTGCTTTGCACAGCGCCGCTGGCGTTATCGACCGCGGGGTAATCGCTCTGGCTTCCTGCCTGTGTACTCAGCTTTCCCTCTGAGCGCTCCGGCCGTTTGCATCAGAGACCTTGAGTGCTGGCTTTTTTGTAGTCACAACAGCATTTAGAGCGAGGGTTGAAGGAAAGATCTATGTAGGAGCTTCCCCCTAAGTGTAAAACACCGAGCTTTTCAAACATTTCTCCTTTAAGTCGTGACACTGACTCTCCACCCAGTGCCTGGGGAAAAGTCCATTCATGGGAACGGGCAGAAGTAGGTCCAAAAACTTGGGCTCAGTGTTTCTTTTCTCCCAGCTGCCCTAGATGTACGGAGTAGCTGTCAAACAGCATGGTAAGGCATCTGCTCATCCTGCTGGATTTGCACAAAGACCAAAACAAATAGAGAATCTTTATTTTTCCTGTTATTTCCATGGCAATAGACTCCTTGTATCAGGAAGAGCTACATTTAAGTATTTTTGAGTTTTGACCTACTCTAAATTTTTGATCAAGAGACTGGAGTGGAAATGAAGGGAAAAGAAAGTCACAGCATCTGTAAGACTAACAGACCTTCTCGTGCTCCTCAGGGGACAGTGAATTGGCTTCATTTGGGTTTGAAAAAGTGATTTTTAAGAACCTTTGACATGTGTTCCTGTCTTTCAGCTGATCACAGATACCTTCAACCATCACAACAAACTAGCTCAGAAGGAGCGGAAGGAGAAGAAGGCTCGGCAAGAGGCAGAGCGGCGTGAAAAGGCAGAGAGAGCCGCGAAACTTGCTAAAGAAAAGCAAGAAGCCAACGAGCCGAGGATTAAGGAACTGACAGATGAGGAAGCAGAAAGGCTGCAGCTGGAAATCAACCAGGTGAGAGCGATGTCTGGTGGCTGCAGGTACCATCTAGGTTGTCTCCTCTGCAGTGTCTGGACCACCAAACTGGTGTGCTTCAAAATTAAATTAGCCCAGGCCCAACCATTGCATTTTCACGTGGATTCTCCCATACCTCGCTTTACCTTTCTGCCTTCAGCAACCTCTCCCGTTGTAGCAACACCCTTTGCTACAGTCATCGTGGTGTGAGGACCAAGGGAGTCTTCCCCTTGACAGTACCTGATTACTCCTGTAACGCTGTTCTAAGGGCTGAAAATTCCCCAAAAAGTCTTGGGTGTAGTTCTGAGTCGTCTTCAGTTTCTGGCTGAAGAGGCTGAGGCCACCTAGTGTCAGATCAGCAAGCAGCACCAAGTGCCAACACTTGCCTGAGGGATTTTGTTCTCTCTTTAAACAGAAGAAAGAGGTACAAGGACAGATTAACAATGTCCCGATGAAACCCTCGGAGGATGAAGGGGAATCTACGGATTCTAACAAACAGGTAAAGCTCGTCTAGGGACTTGATTTTACCTTGAGAGAAATAAGTTTCTGGGGAACCATGAGAACTCCTGTGAATGTAAGGGGGGTGTCCAGTCTGGCTTTCTATAAGAATACACACTTAATTCCCAAAGGCAATATGTGGGGTTTTTTTGGCTTTTTTTCTTGTTTCTGTTAAAACATAATTGCAGCTGTTTGTTTTGGGCTAAATTTGTGTGAACATCAAATCACCTGACTTGACATTCTTATAAAAACCAGCAATTGTTGCTACAAGTGAAAGATAAATGGAAACCTGAAAAGCTTCTTTCTTTACGCGTTGAATTGCTTGCTTAGGAAACAGATGATGAAGAGGAAGATGAGAAGGATAAAGGAAAAATTAAACCCAACTCTGGTAATGGAGCTGACCTTCCAAATTACAGATGGACACAGACTCTTTCAGAGCTGGATGTAAGTATTGCCTTCTTACCAGAATCTGAGGAATCTGAGATAGGGAATAAGATCGAGTGCCAATAAGAATGGTGGAGCTGATGCCCTGTATCTCAGTTGCCTGTGGAAGGTTGTTAATTGTCCTTAACGGCAGCATTTCAGTAGCTGGGAGAGTGCCTGGTAACTAAATAAAATTCCCTGAAGCTGTAGTTAACTTGGCCAAACCTTGCTCTTGTTTAAACAAGACATTCAAATCTAATTTCCTTTTTATGGTCCCTTTGAGGTACTGGCCATCCTTGTTGTCAAACTTACTCTTGTATCCTTTTACCTCCCGCTCACTCAGTACCCCAAGGAAAATATTGTGTGCTCTGTCTTATCCTGGTGAAACCAAGGCAGAAAAAGCCTTAAAACACAAGAGGGTAAGGAGAGGCTTCACTGCTCAGCTCCTCACGTCTGACCTTTGTCTGGTCCAGCTGGCCGTCCTTTTCAAGGTGAACTTCAGGTTGAAGGGGAAGGACGTGGTGGTGGATATCCAGAGACGGCGCCTCCGAGTTGGCCTGAAGGGCCATCCGCCTGTCATCGACGGAGAGCTTTTCAATGAAGTGAAGGTGGAGGAGAGCTCCTGGCTGATTGAAGATGGTAAAACAGTCACCGTGCACCTGGAGAAGGTAAAGCAGAACAGACCAGGGAGGATTCAGGCTTGTCTGCCTCTTAAGAGTCTGAGGAAAGCTATGAAAGCCCTGGGCTTTGTCAGCTAAAGCAGAACCACCAGTGCTTATCCTTGGTGATGCTGTTGGAAGCAGGGTATTGCAATTTGCCCATTTTCAGCCTAACTTCATGTTAATTCAGGTTACCAGATCAATTGCTCAGCAGTTCAGGAAAACCTGGAAGAAAATCAGTCATTTTAAAGTGGTTCCTTAATGGAATAATGTCGTGTTTTGACATCTGTTAGTGACACAAAAATCCAAGGACAGAGCTTGTTGCTTCTCAGGTCCCTTACTGTGTCCCTTCTGGGCCCCTCCTGGTGATGTGTTGTATTTCCATTTATGTCATGCCAAATGTGGCATCTGACATACTCTTGGATTTCCCAGTTGTGGAAGTTCAGGCTAACTAAAGTGGTTTGGAATGAAAGCAGAACCCTTTATCCATGTGCAGATTTTACTGACATTTAGAAGTCAGAGTTTGATTCCAGCAGCTTTTTCCTGTGGCTGAGACATAAAATTCCTAGAGCAAACCCAGGAAAAAGGAAATATTTTTTTGCCTCTTTGTTCCTTCAGATCAACAAGATGGAGTGGTGGAACAAACTTGTCTCCACAGACCCAGAAATCAACACCAAGAAAATTAATCCAGAGAACTCAAAGGTAAGAACTCCTCTGTTTTTACTGAATGGAGCCTTCTCTTAAGGCTCCATTGAGCCTTAAATGCGCTCACATTCGACTTCTGTGGCTTATTTGTACCAGTGTAAAAGCAATACTGGGAGTAGTGCTGCATAGGATGCTATCATAGCACAATAAGTGCCCCCAAAACTTCAAATGATTGAAGCTGAGTCTATAGATATAAATATTTCTGCAGCCTGTGCACACAGTGTAACGTAACCTCAGTGTATTCACGTTCTCTGCATTGAGAATGTGGTTGAGATAAATTATTCCAGTTCTGATAGAAGTCCTTGCTTTTAGTTGTCAGACCTGGACAGCGAGACTCGCAGCATGGTGGAGAAAATGATGTACGATCAGCGACAGAAATCCATGGGCCTCCCCACCTCTGATGAACAGAAGAAGCAAGACATTTTGAAAAAGTACGTAGAGCTCAGTCACGTGTGGGGATTTGCTTTCCCAAGCCCCTCTCCTGTTCCTCCTTCACACAAATACGTGAGCACAAAACAGGGTGGCCTTCAGTCCTACCCGTGTTCACACCTGCAGTTAAATTGAATTGTTGGCCAACCACCAGTGTCTATAAAAGCCAGTGGGGGTAAAAAGCCTAATGGGAAATTCTAGATACAGCCTAGCTCTGGAATTGTCTTAATCTGCTGATTTCAAGTCCAGAAAGCATGTTTGGGACTGGAGGTGCCATCTCTACTGAACTTTAACACGGTCTTGATTGTTTTCTAATCTCCCTCGGTAGCCCAGATAATCGCCCCTCCCTGCACACCTGCCACCAGACAGCTGTCTCCAAGCCAACACCACCTTTATGTCTTTATTGCCCTGTTTGGCATAAACGCACCCTGGCAGGAAAATCGCTCCTGGAGCTCCCAAGGCCGTGTGGGAAGGTGTGGAGGCAATTCTGGGTCATGCAGCTTCTTCAGCAAGTGCAAACCCACATCTTATCAGCACTGGGAGGAGGATTTAGTGCAGCGAGCCTGACTCCTTTTCTTCCTTGGCTTATCTGAGTAGCAGAAGCTCCACTCTTATCAGCGTGCCGAGTACAGCGTAGGGTTGCAACTGTTTTAGAGCAGAGAGCAGGCTTCCTTAGCACCCATCTGTTGAGTTAGGAGAATGGGAGGTAGCCCTCTCCTCCTGGGGAGCCCATGTACAGGTATCTCATCAGCAAGGTCACTCGTTCAGTGCTCTGGAAGTTTGACTCATGCACAGATTGGCTGGTAAAGCATGGACTGGAAGTTTAGACTTTGTTCAGGCCAAAGGAGACTCAGTGACACCCAGGTGGGTCCTAACCTCTGCCAGTGAAGCTCTCCTGGCTGCTAAACAAGGACGCTGTTCTTGCAACACGTATTTCCTTGGAAATGGGAAGTGGAAACGCTGTGGTGGCGTTTCAGGGGAAATCACGAGAAGACAGAGGCCTGCCCTTCCTCACACGTTGTGCACGAATCCTCCACGTGGATTTATGTTGTACCCCGCGATGAACTGCAGGGCAGAGGAGAAGCAGGGAGCTTCTGTGCACACCGATCGCTCCTGGTCACTCGCAGGCAGTGCGGTGTTCTCAGAACGTTCTGATGTGGCAACCCGAGTCCACACAGTCCTATCTGCTGGCATTGCAGTACCTTTGAAATCAGGTTCCACCCAGCCCAAATCCTGACTTCTCTGGTCATGTCCTTCATGAGTTTTCCCTGTCACAGCACTGGAAATACTCCCCACGTGCCCAGTAGTGCTCAAGGTAACGTGTTTTTAAGCTTAAATCATAATCTGCTCTCGCAATCTCCCCTCTGCCCCACAATCAGTGCTGTAGCTGCTACGTGTCTGGCCGAGAGGTAACAGTGAAAGGGCGTGTGTCTGATAATTAATAACTCCCATGTGTCTGGACTTGCTGACCCTGGTGGTAGGATTGCTGATACCACTGACCCGAGGAAAAAGCGTTTGTAGAGTGGGGAGTGTGTCCCAAGGAGCTCTGCAAAACAGTCCCTGCTGTGGAGGGCGTGGGGAGGAAGCAAACTTAACAGTGTAGGAAACGGGGGTGCCTTACCCCTCCCTCCCTAACCTGAGCTGTTCTGTGACTCCTGATGCCTCATACCCAAGCTCTCATCTTTGCTTTCCTTGCAGGTTCATGGAACAGCATCCAGAAATGGACTTTTCAAAGGCTAAATTCAACTGAGTCCTCCCCTTCTCCCCCCTGTTTAAGTCATCCCATTGAATGAGGCAGTAACGTTTTGCCGGATATCCCTTACCTTGGGCAAGTACAAACACTTCAGCATCCCCACCCGAGCTTGCTGCCCTGGCAGCTTCATGACGTTGTCCTCAGTTTTGCTGCGTCGAGCAGAGTGCGAGGCCACAGAACCGGGCCTGCAGCAGCTCCACTTCCTGAAGGGCAGTTAGGAGAGAAGGAGGGGTCAGAGCAAATAGGGCGTTAGGGCTACAAGAGCCAGGCTTGAGGATGTTTTGGGACATATCCTCGATGTATCGCTTAGCTTCATCTCCTGGCTCTTCAGAGCTGCTGAGCCACTCTTTGCCACTTCTGTTTGGCAGCAGGTACTCCTGAGTTTTGACTCCACACTCCTTGGCTTTCCTGTGAAAACGAGGGCCAGTTTATTTTGTAAAATAATTCTCCTTCTGCCTCCTTGGGAAGGGAAAACACCAGCCTAAAAAGCCCCAGCTGTTGCAGTAGAGACAGCCTGTTCCTCCTTACTGCTGCTTCTGTTCTTGCCAGAAGTGGAACAGCCTGAGCCCTGCAGGGCTCAAGGGAAGCTCCCATCACAGAGCTTATCCTGCTGTCCTATGGCAAGGCTGGAGAGTCTGTGGCTGTGGGCAAGGGAGAGGATGGGGAGTTTTTGGGGGTGCTGTTCTTGATAGGAGTGCGTCTCCTGCCTCTCCCCCAAGAGCCTCTCTCCCTCCTGACTGCTGCTGGGCATCGCTGCATCCTCTTCTGAGCTCCCACTGACAAGTGGCATCACTCTGCATGTTCGTGTCTTTGTTTAAACTGCAGTGCAACATTAAAAAAACCCAAGAAAGTGGCATATTTCCATGTGGAGCGTGTGATTTCTCCCACCAAAGGGATCTGGGCTGCCTGTGCAGGCTGCGATGGGAGCTGGGAGGGGGCAGCGCCTGTGAATGAGGGTGCTGGGCAAGGACGGGGAGGGTCATGCACCCTGTAAATGCCCCTTGGGCTCCCTGCTCTGGACCAAGGTCATTTCCCCAGCTGAGGAGAGGCAGCTGGAGCTGTGTGTCTCGCTCAGGACAAACTCCATGCCCAGTTAAACACCGGGGATGACCAAGGCTCATTGCTCCAGGCTCCGCTCTCCACGTAGCAGCGCGTGACCGCGCTGAGGAAGCCACCCTTGCCCCAGGTCTGCTTTATGACAAGCTAACGAGGAAAGCAGCACAAAGCCCAGGCTCTTGTCAGTCCATTATGGGCTGCCCCAGAGCAGCTGTGGGTCCTGTCCCTGCCACTCTGAAACGTTTCCACCTCCTACCAGAGGGAGTGGGCACAAACGGCTGAAAAACCGGCTTGGGCAAAGTCCAGCCTGGCAATGCACCTGGCGTCTTGGGGTGTATTTAATTTTTTTTTGAGTAGTAGGACACTGTTTGCATTCAGCCTCCCACTTTTGTAGGCTTTGGGTCAAAAAGCAGCACCCACCCAGCTGGGTTGGGGCTGCTGCCTCTGAGCTGCTCTGCTCTGGGTCCTCCCTCCCTCCCTCCCGTTCAGTTTGCAGTTCACCCTGCACACTTTTGTTTCTGTGGTTTGCTGCTCACAAAACAACAGGCTCTCCCCTAAAAATACCAGACTGCTGCCTTCAAAGGTGCTCGGCCCGGGTGTGCGCGTACCTGCCAGTGTCTGAGCTGAGCCGTGGTGTGTGGGGCAGGTGAGCTGCGAGGGTTGAGGTGTTCTGGGGGTGTGATGAGCTTTATCCTGTTCTCAGCTATGTCAGAGCTCTGCTGCTGCTCCCTGGAGTTGGCAGAGATTGGGGAAGACATCCAGGCTCTGCACTTGCAATGGGGTCAGCATCCTAAGGAGCAAGCACAGGCAGGCACCAGGGCAGCAAATGGGGACTGGTTGTAAACCCACATGGTTCATGGCACCACCCCAAGCCGCTGCTGTAGCTTCGTTATTTCCCCATTACCACCTCAGCCCTGTAACCAACACCAGAAACCCCAAAGTCCAACCTGGTCCGACTGCAGGATCTGGCAGCACCGTGGGATCAGTAGGTGGCCATTACACAGCATTGCACTGCCTGTTTTGAGTGCAGAGATCAAACTCTGTGACCATCCCTGTCCTCAGCCTCTGCAGGGTCACAGCTTGTGCAAGCCACAGCAGCGGTCGGGGTGAGCACGACTGAAGCACTGATTTCCCAGTTCAGCCTGGGACTGGTCTTAGATGTGGTTGGTGTCACTTGCAGGAGGTGACTTGGGTGGCAGCTGAGAGAGGACAGGGTTAAGACAGAGATAAGGCAGCACAGGAACCCCAGAGGAAGCTGGGGGAGATTTTTGAGGTGAAGGAGCCTCATTTCACCATTCAAGCAGGTGAAGGGAAAAGGCAAACAGTCCTGGGGGAACGGGGCTGTAACTGCAGCTCTGAACCCTGCGACGGGTGAATGCCCAGGGCTGTGTTTGTGAATGGCGCCCGATCCCAGCGCTACCCCTGGACTTCAGCCCTTGCGGCCAGCGGAACAGAAGGTGTTTCTCCCGATGGCCTTGTCCTCTGCAAACACCCACCTGCCGCTGACCTTCTCCGTGCTGAGCTGAACCAGAAACACCCTTTTGCTTCCAAAAAGCAGTTTCCTCTGAAATAAACCATGCCAGGGCAGGACAGCTCTGGTCCGACCAGCTGCAGAAGTGGTTTAACGTGAATCCCCACTGCAGTCCGAGTTACCAGAGACCACGGCAGGGAAACACCGAGCACCGTTATGGACGTTGGGAACCAAACCCTACAAACACATCCTTGCCTTGACCCCCAGCAGAGCGGGGAGGGCCGTGCTGGAGGTGGCAGGCGGTGAAGGTCCCTTTGCCTCTCCACGCCCGTGTCGGGTCACCGGGAGAAGCCGTTTCGGTGCTGCCCCCCGCCGGAGCCGCGGCTGCCGGCACAGCCCAGAGCTCCACCCGCCTGGCCATGGCTCCCTCACTGCTGGGCCGCTTCTTATGTCCTCTAAAAACAAAACCTTGAAGGCGTACAGGCTCTGCAGAGGGGTTTCCATAAGGTAAAAGTTTCCCCTGGTCTTTTTTTCTAACAGCAGCTCTTGGCTTAGCTTTTGTTAATGAATATTGCAGCTCAGAGCACTTGGGAAATAGCCCGGACTGCTGTGGAAAGAGCAATGAAACAGCAAAACCCCAACAAGGGAAACAGAGGTACGGGGTATTTAACATCACCGCTTACTTTGAGGAGAAGCTGCAGCTCCTCTGTTACTGCTAAGGTCCAGGCTGTAAAGAATTAGGGTCAGTCCACCCGCTTTCTACACTGCATTGAAATAAATCAGTTGGCAGTTCAGGGTGTGGATGGAGAAGATGAATTTCTTTAATGCTCAAAGCCTCACACATCCATTCCCAGCAGTTACTGATCACCCTCAACCCAAACCCCAGGACCTGCAGGCACTGGGGTGCCTTGGGCTGTGCTGTCCGTCGGATCCTACTGAAGTCACTGAACCAAAGAGCAGCGCTTTTGCAGCGCAGTGGGAGTCTCTGGAGAGGCTCCTGGCAAAACCAAGCCCAGTACAAGTCAAACAATGTCTTCAGGTAAAGAAAGGTGCTGAGTCAGGCTCCCAAAAGGAAGTACCTGCACGAAAAGAGCGTGTTTACATGTGTGCGGTCGGGTAAAGGGCTCTCGTGTTTGTAAGATCTCCACTTGGGCAACCAACTCCTTCTGTCAGATCACTCAGCAGAGCACTCAACACCAATGCTCAAACCACTACAGCAACAGCCAAGACAGCAAACACAACCTTCAGCAGATTCAGAAACCCATGGATCCATTCCACATGCAGCTGTGGGCAAGGAAACCCATGACCCAATAATCAACTCACTCTCAAAAGCGGGAGAGATGCTAACACAGGACTGACAGCGGAGATCGACTGTGGGATCATGGTTTTAAATGTCAAGTTTTCAAATATTTCCAGGGATTGCAATGATCTTGCAGCAGGAGTTTTGAAGCAGGTTAGGAAACTGTGTTCTGGGGCAGGGAACGAGCTCCTGCACTGAGCAGTGATCAGACCCAAAGCCTCCAGAAACAGCCTTGCCCCGGGGATTCAACGTGCCCAGGAGAAGTGGAAGCAAATCTGCGTGTCACAGCCTCTCGGTGACACCGCCTGCCTGAAGGAGGACAAACCCTTCCAGGAAAAGCACTGGAGAAACGTAGAGAGGAAGGGTAGGCACAGGGCAGGAAAACACAGCCCAGACTCGCAGGAGGAACGAGCAGCACAGCTTAGGAGCAGGTGGGGACAGCGGAGACGGCAGTGACGTGTGCCCAAGGTTGGCCAAGCTGCTGCTCCAGCCATTGCTCCATTCCCCTGGGGCCCCAACCAGCCGACTCGAGGGCTCCAGACACAAAACCATCTCCTCTGGAGACCTTTCCAGCATTTACCTGTCCATGGCTTTAAAATCCTGCCAGGAAATGCAGCTCTCACAGCCGCAGTGGACAAAGGGACATCGGCCAGGATGAACTCGGTTCTTGCTTAAAATGGGGACAGAGCAGGCAGAGGAACACACACAGGACTCAGCTTTGGGCTCGGTCTTCTGCCTGTCTGCATGGGCTGGACAAGAATCACGAGTCCTTAACAGACCAAATGTAAGGAGAAAATGAGGGGTTAGTGGAAATCCTTCGCACCATCCACACTTACCTCACTGGGAGACTCGGTCCTGTGCACCAGGGGAATCAAAACCCACCCACGAGCTCTGCAGGCCATCATTGGATGAGTTTTTGTAGCAAAATTAGGAAATGCAGAACTGGTCCTTCAAGGCACAGGGTCAGAGCCTGCACCAGCCTCGCTCCCCAGGCAGATCCTGCCCTGCCATCGGGGACAGCCACTGCTCCAGAGCAATTCTTGCATTTTCCAGTGACAGGAAACACCAGGATTTCTACACCACAGGGCACGAGCTGGAAATCCTCCCCTCCAGGCTCAGTTTCCCAGAGCTCAGCTGCAGCATCGCCCCTCAGGGAAGGTCCAGGTTTCCCTGCATACAAACAGGCACTTCCCTGGGGGCTCCTTTCTTTGCATCCACCCTCCCTGTGCCCCACGCCCCAGCTCCTCCGAACAATTTACCCCAGGTACAGGCAAGTGCTGCCAAATGGATGACAACATCTTTGTCCATGTGCTGCTGGGGCCCAGCAACCCCCTGTGCAAACCCCCAGGCTCCCTCTGCTGAGGGGTGCTCTCCCCGAGTGGAAAAGGAATGGAAAGGACACAGCACAGGTAAAGAGCAACATCTTCTGCTTTATAAAAAAGACCAAATCAGACATTTCAGGGAAGGGAGTGCAAAAGAATCCCGTAAGACACCACAGGTGCACCAGCTTCAGGGACCGTCGAGTGGACAGTCTTCCTCTAGGTGAGTTTTTGGGGGGTTTTTTGGGGGTTTGGGGGGTTTTTTTGCAAGCTTAATCCGTACACATTCACTCTTCAGACACAGACTAAACATACAAAATGTCCTATTGCATCTGCAATAGCAATCGCAGCTCTTTGCAAGTCCATCCTCACCCCTCAGCAGCCCACGGAGCTCCGTGTCAGCGCGACCCACGCCGGCGCCTCAGTGCACAGGTTGAAGTAAACTCGTCCAAAGACGTCCGTCCAAATCCACCCAGAAGCAGGAAGCCATTAGGGTCTGTTGGTCCATGTGGCATTCGGAAGGAGGTGACCAAACGCTGCTCCTCCGGGAGCCGCGGGCTGGCCTTGCTTCACCTCTTATTGCATGAGCTGGGTTCTTCACAAACCGACAGCTTTAAAAACAAAGCAGGGAGGGGAAGCCACATCCAAGTCGCAGTCTCTGCCCTTTATTTTCAAAAATCTCTCTCCATCAGCGTCCCAAGGCGTGGTCTCAGCGATGTCCATGGTTTACAAAAGCGAGCTCTGAAACGTGAGCACTTTACACAAACAGGCTCTAGCAGGGACTTGAACTGTGCATTGCAAAGGGCTTTGGTTGGTTAAAGAAAGCTCAGGTGAGGAGTTAAATCCTTTCCCCCATGCACAGCCTTGAGGAGTAATCACAGGCTACGAAATAAAGGCACATTTCAGTTCAGTTAAGGCACAAACACATGGTCCACGCTGAAGCATGGGGCCTATTTGGGTTTCCCTCTCCCCAAAAAGCAGTGGGTGCATTTCTTCCACGGCTGGTAAATTCAACGACACGTTTTCTGTTCGCGTCCAAGGGCACCCGAATGTATAAACACGTCCCATGGCTCCACGTGTTTACCTTGCGATAAAACAACCGAGTGGCAGCAGCAGGGGTAAGACACAGCTTCCTCCTGTGCAGCCCTCAAGGTCGCCTGGCGCCGTGCCCTGGGGACAGCGACGCCACATCTCCTGCTTCTGCCCGGCTGCGAGAGGAGCAACGGGAAGGAGAAGGCACCGAGTGGCCACAGGGGAAGGCAGGACCAAGCAGTTCCTCACAGGCGCTCTCAGGGAAGGCTTCCTGCTCAAAGCAAGCCACTTTTGAGGGAGTTTCTAGCAGAACAGTCAAACAGCTCGAGTCTTCATTATAACAACCTAAAAATGAACTGACTGTTTCCCTCACCTGCCATAACCCGGGTTCAAGGCTTGCCCCAGCAGTCAGCGTGACGGGGAAATGCAGAGGGCTTGGCAGAGGAGCGAGAAGAGCCGACTGGCACGCAAGCCACAGGTCAGCGGTGCAACTGGTCATGCCTGCAGGTCACATCAGACTGGCAGTGACTGCGCAGCTGATCCCCACGGGCTGCTCTGGAGAGGAGAGTGGGGCAGCTGCCCAGGCATCCCAGCCCCTGCCATTGGCACCACATCATGAGACACACCAAGAGGCCAAAAATGAAACGAACCACACTACCTGAACCTTCTTGTAAGGCAGCAGGAGATGACACCGTTAAAGGGCAGCAGGAAGGCGGCAGATCTGGCTACCGCAAACACCATGGATAGAGCACTTACATCTTAGGGACCAACACAGCCACTTTAAATAGAGATTTGGGTCCCCAGAGAGCAAGTGCTTGGCCTTCACCTCAGCATTGGCACAAACACAGAGACACCATCCAATTACTCCCTATCCAAGTTAACTTATGCAGTGCCAGAAAGCAAGAACTCAACACCAGGCCCTCAAAAAGCAGGGATAGGGCTGGGCCTTTAGGTTGCTGAAGCTAAACATGAAGCATGGAAATCACAGAGACACAAGTTATCTGATAATTCCTTGTCCATCATCTCCTCCCTGGGCACACATTCCACCTCCCAAGTTCATTAGCTCCACAGTTCACTTCCTTGATGTTCTATATTGTCCAAACAACCAGAAGAAAAAATCCAGTGAAATGCAGACAGCAGGAGAAATTTGGCTTCAACAAAGGATCAGGGTAGACTGGGAAAAAAAAACAACTGTGGCCTAGCACACTCCATACTGAAAGAGGAGAAATCTGATCGCAGCAAAGCCCTGAAACACCTGCCTGCTGCTTGGGTCCTTTTCCTTAGCAATACACCTGAAGCAGAGGAGCCCCAGATGAGTCAGTCTCTGTGTCTTGGAAAGAGGAATCTCTGCTTGTTGGAGAGCCTTGGAGAGGAAAGAGAAGAGATGTGACATTAGACAACGTGAACGACAGCAGCCTGGCAGTTAGGCAAGCCACTGCCACAAAAGGCTTTGTGTATCATGAGGGAGGAGAAAGCCACACAAAGCTCACAGGCAGGGAACAACCCTGCCCGTATTGAAGCCATCTATTACGCAGGAGAAAACTTGTCTTTTAGCCCTGGGCTGCTCTTTGGAGCGGAGCATGCGTGCCACGAGGATCAGAGCTCAGGGGACAGCCCGTCACCCTCCTCTGCTTCCCTTTTGCACAGTTCCTTTTGTTCCCAGTATAACCCAGCTGTGACCTCAGCTGGTCACACCCCAGATACAGCCCCAAACTCTGTCAGGGTACTCAAGGACTGAAAGCTCTTGGGCCAGGTTCAGAGAGCGCTCCATACTTGGGTTCTGCTCTTTTTCAGAAGGACCCACCAACCCTGGCAGTCTCTGACCTCCTTTCACTCCCAAACCAGACCCCCTACGCTACCCTAAGGGGTGTCAGCTCGGCCTTGCAGATGGTGTTACAAAATATGGGGAGCTGAAGGCATTCCCCTCGCTCCTGTGATGCCACTGCAGCTCACACCCCCGGCCAGATACGTTACCTGTGCTGCTGTGCCGCCTCATATTCCTGGCTATCACATCTGCTGGTGTTTCTTCTGATATTTGCACGGCCAAATCTGGAATGAAAACCAAAAGGGCCTGAGATTAAGGGAAGGACCGGCAGCTGTGACTCAAAGGTAAAAATCCCTGTCAGGGAAGCACAGGGCTCTCCAGGAGGCACCACCCTCGGGTAACAGGAGAGGTAGAGGCTGATTCTTCAGATTGCTGCCACCATTGTCTTGGTAATCTGAGCTTTATAGTCCCTAAATACCAGGAAGCAACAGCAGCCTCACTGCTAAGCCAGGAAGCACAACAGCCACCCGGTTTCCTCCGTTACTTCTGGATGTCTCTTTGCCCCCCATAATCATCTTTTCAAGGTTTTTCTACAACAAACTCTCTTATAGCCTGTTCTGGAGGTGCGACTTCAGGCTGCTCCAGACATGGAGGAGAGCATCCCTGAGAGCCATGGGGCGCTTCGGCTGTGGCAACAGCCCTCCCCTCCACTTTGCAGGGATATTTACTGTGCAGAGGTCGTCTCAGCTCCTAGGAGGCTCTGTCTCGATAGTCAAAGGGTGGCATTAGCAAAGAGGGCTGGGAGAACATGAGGGAGAGGGAGCCAGCTTAGTAACTGGACATCCTCTGGCACAAGCCAGCTCATCTGGTCATACCAGTTAAGTTTGACTCACGGTCTTTCTGCCTAGCTTAGAGGTGAAGAGGAAAGCCAGGGTCATTGCAGCAGCAGCTGAATAAACCCTCATATTGCTCAGCACAAACTTCACTGGCAGTGAAAGACAGTACCAAGAAAGCCACAAGGCAGTGACTGGTGAGAAGCAGAGGTCTCTGGTAATATATAAGGACCTCCATGAAACAAAAAATTAAGCTCAGCCTGAAGACAGACATCAGCTTTCAACCCTGCTCCATTGCTTTGACAAAATACCCCCCTCGTGTCGAAGCAGTAATACCAAGGAACCCCCACGTACCGTCTTGGCTGATGACCGTGGACTCCAGCATGGTTTCGTTGCCACTGTCTGGTGCGTTGCCTCTGCTGGACTTCTCCTCGTGGCTCTGGCTGGCCGGGTTAGAAATATGGGGCCGGACCCTGCTTTTGCGGGTGCTGATGCGTATGATGCCCCGGACCAGCCTGCATTCAGCATCCTGCTCGTCCAGGTTGTAGTCCTGAGTTATGCTATTGATGAGGTCCGAGATCTTGTTGGTCTTCTCCAGGAAGACGGTGTCTGACGTGCACTTGGCCAGCTCATCGATCTGGTGGACGCTGAAGAGCTCCGTCAGTTTCTTGAAGATCAGGATGTCGAGATCTCTGCTGGACATGGAGCCGTTCAGCTCGCTGATGTCCAGGTCTGACTCATGGAAGGAGTAATACTCCTCCGAACTGCGGTGGCTGCTGGGGAGCGGTGGCTTCTCTATGCTGTTCCTGAAGGGCTTCTCTGGCAGCAGCTCTTTGCAGCACGAATCCGATTCCAGGTGGTGGCTGGGGCTCCTGTTTTGATAGACAGGAATGCCCTTCAGTTTCACGTCGGGGTAACTGAAACTGCTGCCCATGCTGGACTTCTTGATCTGGTTCCCATTCTTCTCCGTGGGAGAGACGTTGGCGGGGCTGTTTGGCAGTCGCCCGTTATAATCTCCGTTCTTCCCGTCATCAGTGGAGGTCTCGGTGGGCCCAGAATAGGGGATACAGACACTGCAGTCCTGAAAGCAGCCCCCACAGGTCATAATACAACAGAAAACAGCCTTGTACGTGCTCCAGGCCTGAGACAGAGAGGAGCAGCAAAACCTCTGGTTTGGGGGAGCCTCTGCTGTGCCAGAAATAAAGGTAATTGTTTCTGCCTCTCTCCCATTAGAGTCTTTGAGGTCAGCTTTGCGCCCTCTCTTATCCCGCATCTGCTGGGCTCTGGTGCGGCTCTGCTTGATTTCAGGTGTGGAGCCACTGAACACCTCCAAACTGACATCGGTCTCCTTGGATGGTCTGGTCCGCAGGGGCACGGCCTCCTGGCAGGACTGGTTCAGCTGGCGGTGGCTGTTCAGGTCGTGGGGGAGTCCTGTTCTCCGGCCCAGCATGGCTCACCGCTCAGGCACCTGGAGAACGAGAAGGTCTCAAGTCAAGCATTTGTCACTGGTCTCACCTCAGCGAGCTGTTGATCAACACAGAAGGAACCAAGATTCAAATGCAGAGCTCAAATGCAAATTTTCAACTATTTACAGAAATATTTTGTACGAGGACTCCTGCTGTCGCAGTCAGAGGGAATCCAGGCTGCACTTCAGCGTTCTCTGACTACTCCAGCTTTGCTGCTGGAATGTTTTAAAAGGACTATTTAAGATAACAAAATCCCTGTAACCTTCAGAAGAGGTTTCCTCAACGAACCTGGAAGACAAGTCAGGCTCCAGAGCTGTAGCTCCAGAGCAATAAAGGAGCAGCACAGCCACAGGTGGAGCCAGCTGAGGGCTCCAAAGGGAAAGTATCTTCTTTTAAACAACTTCCCCTTTGTCTTGCGTTCCTTAGGATTAAGCTGGGCCCTGACAGCACTTATCCCTTTCAAAACACACCATGCCCAGGAGGAGATGACAAGCAATCAATCATTCTGCAAGCTGCCAATTCAGCCTCCAGATTATTCGATGCTATTTAAATGTAGAGGATTTAGCAACGACAGCGCTCCTGACACTGATGGGCTTTGCCAGTCATGCTGAGGCCGTGTCATGTTAAAGGCTTTCCTATGAAAAGCGACGTCTTCATCTGGATTAAAGAAAAGATCTTGGTCTCAAATCACGCCTCACGGGAGCAAAACCTTTACAAAGCCCTACTACAGAAATCCTATAGCAGAAAATCTAACTGTTTTTCTCATTGCCACTGCACTAACACAGCTGCCCCAGGTCTGCACACAGGAGTAAAGTGTTTGTACACTTGTTTGCTCAAGTGTTTGTGGTGAATGGAGCTAAATCCAGTTGTGACCAGTCACAAGCAGTGTTCCCCAGTGCTCTGTTTTGGGGCCAGTCCTGTTTCACATCTTTATCAATGATCTGGATGAGGGGATTGAGTGCTCCCTCAGCAAGTTTGCAGATGACACTGAGTTGGGAGGGAGTGTTGATCTGCTGAGGGTAGGAAGGCTCTGCAGGGGGACCTGCAAGGGCTGAATCCATGGGCTGAGGCCAATTGGATGAGCTTCAACAAGGCCAAGTGCCGGGTCCTGCACTTGGGTCACAATAACCCCATGGACACTACAGGCTTGGGGATGAGTGGCTGGAAAGGACCTGGGTGTGGACAGAAGGATGACCATGAGCCAGCAATGTGCCCTTGAGCCAAGAAAGCCAATGGCATCCTGGGGTGGATGAGAAGGGGTGGTTAACAGGTCAAGAGAAGTTCTCCTTCCCCTCTGCTCTGCCC
>NW_010208259.1:0-23059 GCF_000695765.1 Mesitornis unicolor
AGCGCTGGCAGCCGTCCTCTGGGACCCTGCTCCGGCGTAGAGGGGGGGCGGAGACGGGTGTCGCCGGGCCCTGGGTGCTGGCCTTGGTGGTGAGGAGAGGGGCCTTGCAGCGCCCCCCCCCCAGCTCTCCTTCCAGTCCTCTCCCTTCCTCTTCTTCATTTTCTTTCTTACGGGCTCAGAAAATGCTCTTCCTCCTCCTGCTGCTGCCGGAGCTCCGAGGGCTGTGAGCAGAAATCTAATGAGAGCCGACTGCCTGGTTATGTAACTCCTCACTGCTGAAGGCTCCTGCCTTGAGCCCCCAGCGCCTGGGCTCTGCTCCTGGAGCAATTAATGGGCTTGGATCCCTGAGAAATATTGTCCTCTTTAAATAAAACAAAACAGAAAAAAAGTTTGAAATGATCAGTCTGATTTGTTTGATCAGCTGCTTGTACCACAGATCAGTTTCAGGGCTTAGAAAAATTTATAGCGTCTGCCTGGTGCGCCTTGAAAGGATCATTTTTTTCCTAAAGGACATGGAGGAAGGGAAACAAAACAGATGGATTAATAAATCATTTTTAAATGCCCCTTTGAAACACCCAATCAGATTTTCTGTACTGATTGTGTCCCTTTTGTAAATATCTTCTGTTTGCCCTTGATCTTTTCCTTATCCCCACCCAGTGCTGATCCAGCAAACGTTTAAAGGTCGCCTTATCGTACAAGCTCTCAAACTATTCCCATACCATGTTGGGGAGAACTCAAGTGGCTTGGAAATAGGGTTCCAGACTTTAAAAGGAATTATTTGGAGCAAGAAATTTAAAAAGCATTCTATTTACATTGTCAAAGGATTTTGATACTGACTTTGATTTCTCTAATCTTTAGTGACAGCTACACTAAATTTTATTTGCAGTGATGCAGTGCAGAAAAGCACAGTTAATTGACATTCTAGTTGTGTGTTTAACCTGAGCCAAGAAATACATATTTTGTTTGATTGGAACTTTTTGGAAAAAGGTGTCTCCTGTGGATGAGTACCTTTATGCTGAGGTACTGCAGAATTTTTGTTAGCAGTACGTGTGCTAGTACTTGATTCTTACCCCTTTAACTTCACATACCTAATTTCTCTTTTGTCCTTTGTGAAGGAGTGGCGACCATATTTTATATTAAATATAAAATGGAGTCATGGAGAACGAGAAAAGCAGTTCGTTTCTGAGATTATCAAAAGCCCTGTTAGCTTTAGGAACTTTTTTGAAATCTGAACTATAGACAGCGCAATATATGAATTTAGTATATATTAATATATTACATCTGATAATACAGAATAATTTGTAGAAAGGGAAAAAATTGTGAATTTATTGTAATAATTTCATGGTCATTACCACCCTTATGCCAGAAGATACATGCATCTATTTTGTATGCATTGACTGCACTGTCATCTTAGCTATTCCAAGGAAGAATTGTTGTACAATTCTATGTACAGCAGACATTTTCTCTTCAGTTAGCATAATTTTGCCAGTGCATAGTTTATGCGGATGATTTGCTCGGAGTTAAAATAAATGTTGCATAATTTGGTTATTTGTGTGAAATCTTCTAAAGCAGTAGTTAGCATTTTTATAATTCTGTAGCTTACAGTGCAACCAGTATGTTTGCAAACTTTAAATTGATAAATGACCCTTGGACTAAGACCTTTCGAGCTAAACTAATAGTCTGGTGCTAAATTTTGCAGCTGAGTACTATAAATCATCCGAATACGGGTTGGTAATTGAACCCTTGACAAGCCTGGCAGTTCTGTGATGTCTTAAAAATTATCCTTGCTGCTTTGTGAATAACTAAACAGCAAGCTCATGTGATTTTGAAATGCCCCATGCTGTATATGTAAACACATGCCTAGTGCATCTTCTGCAGCGTTGCTTGTAAGTCATTCTGAATGTAGTTGACATCCTCACCTTCCGCAGGCCTGAACATAAATAGTTTGATGCATATTTTTTTTTTATTTTAAAAGTAACCTATTTTATGCAGCAAGTGAAGTTGAAAGAATAGGCCTTGGAGCTTGATCTTATGCTTTCCTTATTTGGATGTGTTTGCTTTTGTTTTTTCTTAAAGGAACAAGAGCACGCAAGGTGAAGGATAATAATCAACTAGAATCAGCACTTTGAATGAAATTTTGTTTCCTTGTGGCATCTTGAACACTTTCTTCGGGTTTTGAAACAGACTTATACCTTTGTGGCATAGCAGCTATGCAGCTTGAAATCCAAGTAGCACTCAATTTTATTATTTCATATTTGTACAATAAGCTTCCCAGACGACGTGTCAACATTTTTGGTGAAGAGCTTGAAAGACTTCTTAAGAAGAAGTATGAAGGGCACTGGTATCCAGAAAAGCCATACAAAGGATCAGGGTTTAGATGTATACACATAGGGGAGAAGGTGGACCCAGTCATAGAACAAGCATCCAAAGAGAGTGGTTTGGACATTGATGATGTTCGTGGCAACTTGCCTCAGGATCTTAGTGTTTGGATTGACCCATTTGAGGTTTCATACCAAATCGGTGAAAAGGGACCAGTGAAAGTGCTTTATGTGGATGATAATGAAAATGGATGTGAGTTGGATAAGGAAATCAAGAACAGCTTTAACCCAGAGGCCCAGGTGTTCATGCCAATTAGTGACCCAGCATCTTCAGTGTCTAGTTCTCCTTCTCCTCCCTTTGGCCACTCTGCTGCTGTGAGCCCAACTTTCATGCCCCGCTCCACTCAGCCTTTAACCTTCACCACTGCCACATTTGCTGCCACCAAGTTTGGCTCGACCAAAATGAAGAATAGCGGCCGTAGCAACAAGGTCGCCCGCACTTCTCCCACCAACCTTGGCTTGAATGTCAATGACCTGTTGAAGCAGAAAGCCCTTTCCTCCTCCATGCACTCTCTCTACGGGCTTGGCTTAGGCAGTCAGCAGCAGCAGCAGCAGCAACAACAGCAGAAGACTTCTGCCCTTTCTCCTAACGCAAAGGAGTTCATTTTCCCCAACATGCAGGGTCAAGGTAGTACCAGTAGCATCTTTCCTGGTGACAGCCCCCTTAACCTCAGTCCTCTCCAGTACAGTAATGCCTTTGATATGTTTGCAGCCTATGGAGGTCTAAATGAGAAGTCTTTTGTGGATGGCTTGAATTTTAGTTTAAACAACATGCAGTATTCTAACCAGCAATTCCAGCCAGTTATGGCTAACTAAAAATAAAACAAAAGTGAAATACAAGTAAATACTATTGTACAAGTTAAAATGCACGTACCCAAGGGTGTATCTTTTTTTCCACCTCTTGAGATTTTTTTTAAGGCTTGTAGTATGAATACGTTCAGGCTTGGTTAGATAAATACAACATGCATCATTTTTTCATTTGCCAACCAAGCACAAAATTATTTTATACTGACTGTACATTACAAAAATATACTCTCAAAATATGGCCTCTTACAGTATTTAAGATATAGCAAGGACGTGGCTAATTTTTTTCATGTGTGTATATATATGTGTGCTCAAACATATATGTATATATATTTAAAAAATTGGCACTAATAGGTGGGTTTATTGGTCTTTTTCTAATTGTATAATTTAATTTAGTACAAAGTTTGTAAAATATCAGAGTATATATATTGTTTCTACAACATGGTATTGCATTTATATCTTTTTACTACAGTGATCTGTGACAGCTGCAGCAGCTTCATGTTGTATTTTTTTTACTGAAATTGTAAGATATCCATCTTAAAGACATCAATTCTAAAAAAAGTAAAAAGTTGTGTACATAATATTCCTTAGTGGTGGAATTAAAATGTACGAATATTTGCTTTTTTCAAAAGAAACACAAATTGTATTTTCTGTTAAAAGTTTAAAGATTTTTGCTATATATTATGGAAGAAAATGTAATCGTAAATATTAATTTTGTACCTACATTGTGCAATACTTGAAAAAAGGTATAAAAGTATTTTGAGTCAGTGTCTTACATGTTAAGAGGGACTGAAATAGTTTATATTAAGTTTGTATTAAAATTCTTTAAAATTAGTTGACTGTTGTGGTCTGTGTTTTTACTGTTCCGCTGAAGATCAGAGCGCTGCGTTTACTGTGTTGTCAGTGCTAATGATGCAAAAAAGTCTGACTCAGTGCATCACAAAGGAGCAATGGAAAGGGTTGCTGTATTGATGCACCACAATAATGGGCTGCTGTACCTAAAATACTACTGACAAAGCACATAGCCTGATTAAGTACTTGCCTGCCATTATTTGAGCAAACTTGCACTTGTTTTCCATAACTGCAGCTCCCTGAAGTCAGAAGGTAATTCTATTTTTTTCTTTTTCCTTGAGAGTTCAGACTATAAGCTATGTGAATGTTGAGTTATTGTGCGATGTGATGGATCCAGAAGGGCCTCAGGTGATTCAATCAAATTCACTTTCCGTGTCATCAGAATGGATTTGGACTGTTCTCTCGAGAGGTCCTAGACCCATGCATCAGCGTTCTGCTTCTGTATTAGGGATTAATAGCTCAGAAACCAGACTGAATAAAAGTGCTGATTTACAGTTTACTAAACTCATTGTAAACTTTCATTTTATATGCTCTATTAAAGAAAGAAATGTAATGCAACTACAATGTGACATTCTAAGGTTTTTATTTTAGTGGATTTTACCAATTCAAACTTAATAGATTCTCAAAACGTGAATGTGAGTTGGAGGAGTTTGGAGGCTGACAAAACAACTCAGCTTTTCCAGGGCTTTTTTTACAGTTACATCCCTCTTTTTTGTCTGTTCAGCAGATAGCGTTCCTTGCTAATGGGCATTGTTAAGGGGAAAGGAACCTTACTTCTTTAATCCGTAATTCTAAAAAATGTCAATTTATTTTCCATGCGTGTTCCAGTCATACAAAGAGAAGATGCATGCTAAGCGGATAGTCCTTTGGCTCATGCTGATGAATTGTAAGCTACGGAAGGAGCACAAGATTAAACTTATCTGAACTTTAGTAGTATTCTGAAACTGGATTTTGAGACAAGGTCAGTCTTCTCCTGTTTGATGCACTTGACTTTACAAAAGGTGTAAATTCTATGCACATGCACACCCTCAGTTTGGTGCGAGCAGGGTTTTGGTGGAAATGGCCTGGTGCTGTAGGGAAGAGGCTGTTTTTCAACACCAGCATGAGATTTTTGCTTTGGACAGAAGCTATGATGAGGAAATGGGGTGGAGATGCATGGCTGACAATGGTATCAATTTGTAATGCCATGACAACCAATTGAAAAGCAGTAATGGAGTGAAGGAGGTTTTTTTAGGCATTCATCTGTCTGTATTTAACTGGCTCCTTTTTATTGAGTTTGCCACCTGGTTTATCTTTTCACTAATGGCACATCAGTGGGCAGAACTGTACTTAAAAGTAGATCATTTGGTATCTAATTTTAAGTGGATTTTGCTTTTAAAAGGAATTGGATCAATTACTGGAAAATGGAGAATCTTAGCTCTGTGTATTATTTCTATCTGTATGCCTATGTTTTCAGACTTACTACAGTTTTACTATTTACAATACAATAGTAATACCTAAACTGCCTAGGATGTTGGGCAACTCTGAGAGTGGAGACTGCTCTCTGTGTTCTGTAATATTTCTGTTCTGTGACTTAAACCGAGATCATTTCTCTTAAAGGTCATCGAACTTATCCTCTTGCTATGCTGACTTGTCCACTTCCACTGTATCCAGCTCTACGTGCGAAGGGCAGTGGTTTGCAGCAAGAAAGGATCTCTGGAAGCAAGGTGGATTTTTGCAGCACCTTGTAATATAAATATTTTAATAAGCAGGGTTTGCTTATGGTGCTTTGCAAGGAGAGAACTTGTAGGGAGAGCTTCCAATGTTCTCAAATAATGCAAATGTGTAAATTTTTAATGTTTTCTCTCACTCCTTATAGAAATTAAAGCTGTGTGCTTTCTGTTCTGTCTACTTCACCCATTTATTTTATCTTTTGCTAAAGTTTGGTGCTGAATTTGTTAGATCAAACATTTACATTGCAACATTCTGTTCGAAGTGAGTGCCAAGTCAATCTCTGGTTCAATTTGCACACACCCAGAGTTCTGCTCCTGAGCCTTGCTGTCGGGTAAGTGCCTTTGCTTTGGGCGAAAGGACTTAAAAAGGAGTGAAGGAGGAAAAGGAAGCATTTGCTCAGTTGTGCAAGTTCTTTTGTGTTTTCTCTTGTGAACTTGCAATTTACTTCCTTAAAATTGCCAGTGTAAGTTAAACCTCGGAAGGTGTCTTTAATTTACAGTAAAGAAGAGGGTAAAACCATAAGTATGCATCCCCCTCGATGGTGCTTAGTGTATCCTGTCTGTTCACTCGGAGCCCCCACCCAACACAAGTTCAAAGCACTTTGATCTGTAAGGCTCACTCAGTTCAGCACAAGTTGGTAATTTTTGAAAATCACTACCTGAAATGTGTGAATTTGAGTTCAGAGACATCTTGGCATGGCAGGGTAAGGGGATTGAATGGACAGCTGGGGTCTGTGCTGCATTTGTTCTGTGGGTAGACAACAGACCTTGATCAGAGTCCAGTAGCGGTCACCAAAATTAAATTGATCTGATTATTTATGCAAAGGAGAGCCAGCTCACAGGTGCAGTTTACAACACGTAGTGCTTTGTTTCTGTGTTGTGCTCTTGAAGGTCCCTGATGCAGATAGGAGTCCAGAGGGCACGGGCTGGCCTGGGACTGCAGTCTTGGTGAGTACAAATGTTGTAGTTCTTCTAACTTCACCTAAGCTGTCATAATACAAATTGGGTACTAGGTGTAAGCCACGGCCAGAGCCAACCTTCCTTCACCATGCAAAATTAGAAAGCTATTAATATTGCTCGTACAATCTCTTGCTACAGACAACTGTGGCAGAAGATCACCCAGCACAGCATGGCCGCCTGCACCCTGTGCTCCCACCGTATTGCAACGTGCACAAGCCTGTTAGTAACAAACAGCCTGGCTGTGTTTCTGAAATATCAAGTAACCCAGCAACTAGTTGTTAAATCAGCTCTTTGGACCAGCATGGGATCAAGCCAGAGTTCATTTACTGATCTGATGCCCCAGACTGTTCTATTAACCTTTCAGAAATAAATACCTCGGAGTTTGTGTTGGTAGTTTTGGAGCAGATGAAGCAAACCGGCGGGTCAGCCTTCTTTTTTATATCATCAGCAAGTTGATTTAAATTGAGTGTACAGAGTTGGCTGCATTCCTCTCATGAGCTGCATAAAAACTTTGCTAAATTGAAGTGCCAGAGCTGTAAAATCCTGCTAAAGGATTGTTTCCAAAGATCAGTGAGAGGATGGTTAAACTGTTACCGTGGCACTGTGTGTATGACTTTTGTCCTCTTGGCTTTATTTTAGTGACGGTAGTAAGGAGTTTTGCCTTACAGAAGGGAAAAAGCATTAAGACGGGATCATAAACCACATTCCCTTTGGCACTATGAGTTCGCTACCTCATAGACAAAATATGATCAGTGAGCGGAACGAATAGCAGGTGTAAAATATTTTTAGAAAAACCTTGGCGTACAGCGCAGACATCCCTCAACCCTCATCCTTTATTCTGTCAACTTTTGTTTGCTAAAAACAATCTGTAGTATTGAAGGCTGCTGTTTCGGTGGAACTTGCCTCAGTTTTCATTTGGTAATTTAGCACTTCAGAGGCCTGAAATCGGAGATCCTCTCCTCCTCTGAGAGCTGAGGCACCATTACATGTAAACAGCCTGTCAGCTCCATGCCCTCATGGAGCTCGTTGAGCTTCATGCCCATTTCCCCTTTGCTTCAAGATTACCCATAGCATGAAACAAAAGAGGACTCTGGGAATGTAGTGCTTTAATTATTGTTTAGTGCCCCTGCGAGCTTCTTTGGGAAGGTTCTATCCACAGGACAGGCTAATGCAATTAAAAACAGACCCGGAAACCCACCTTTTTTTTCCTTGGCAGAATAAATTCATTCCCTGCTACACCCATAACCCCTTCCTTTGTCTTTTCTGCCTCTCCCACAGCATCCTTGGAGGGACCAACTTGTGCATTGCTCCCTTTGTTTGCTGCCTCTCGCTGCTCGCTCTGCTGCGCCAGGCTTTCATGGCTTTTCTTTTCACCCAGACCCCACTTCTCTCTGACCTCATCTCTTAAATTGCTGAATGCCAGGAACTGTTGTGCCGTGGAAGACCTCGGTGCATGGGGCTCTGGCCACCAAAAGGTACCCTCTCTCTGCACCCCTTGTAGGCTAAGGCTTGCTTTATCTCTAAATACAGAGGGCAAAGAAACTACTGAATGTCAGAATACAGTTGAGGATTATTTTGGATGCTCACAGTCTCACAAAACTGGGTGAATTTGCTGCTTGGGCAGCCTCATCCTGTAATAAAACGGCCTGGGAGTTTTTAGTTGTGTTGATGGAAATGGGAGGTGGCAGGTTAGTGAAGAACGTGGCATAATAGATGGCAGCTCAGGCACCCCACGTTCAGATCTGACTCTGGGCAAGTCACTGCACTTTTCTCTGTTGACTTCCTCCATTGAAATTCACTGATAGCAGTGTCAGCCATTAGCTGGCTATTGCTGCCTTTTTGCTGTCAATAAGGAACTTCAATTTATGTATGCCATAGCAACATCTTCTGAGGCTGACCTAACGTTCCCTGCTTTTATTGCCTTTAGTCTCTGTGGCCTTTGAGAGTCTCCTCCATTGTACAGTTCACTTAACGTGTATTAAATGACCTTTACATTTTGAAATAAGGCATGCATATAAAAGTAAAGCACTTGATTCTCATTGTCCATGGTGTATATAGAGTCTGATTCATCCACCATCGGAGCAGAAGGCCTCTGGAGCAGTGAGATCTCACATACTGACTATTGTGATTCTCTAAAAGAATTTCTGTGGGTGTTTCTATAGATATGGAAGTATATGTTCCTCCAGTACAAATCATGTGAAAATTTTACACCAGCCTACTCGCTGAAGTTGCTGCTGGTCAAAATTAGACTTGCATACAGATTTTACAAACTAAAACAAATTCCCCTTTCATTTTCATTAGACCGTAACGTTAAGCATCCTGAGTGTCAGCACTGAGACAGGGCTTCTGGGTTCTGCCACCAGCCGTGCTATGAACTGTCTGCCCAGTCTTCAACTGATTGCTTTGGCCTTGTCAAAAGTAGTTCTGGTTTTTAAGCCCATACTTGAGCCTTTAACTCCCTGCTGAGACTCAGATGTTGTACATAACTGCAATGTGTTTTTTGAGCCAACAGGTTCTTGGTTTGTCTGTGTTTCTCAGGGTTAGTCAGGTATGTGTAGCACCTCTGTTTGGCAGTTTAGTGGGAAGAGTCTGAAGTTCCTGACTACTGTTGAAACTCTTAAAACCTGGGGCAGTTACCTACTTGCAGATATTTGTGAATCTTATATTTATTAACTGCTCCAAGCCATAGATCATATTTTACTTGAAAACAATTGATATTTTATTTTCGAGTAATGGATAACGATGCTCTCTATTTGTGCCTTCTAGACTGTTAATGCTGTCCTTAAAGACTCATTTCAGTATTGCCAAACCAAATCACTTGAGAAATTGTGACTCAAGCCTCCAAGAGTATTTTAGAAATTATGAGGTAATTGTAAATAATCATCAACCTCACACCACATTAATTTATCTTCTAGGTATAGACTTAAATACATTTCAGAATGCTCTAGCTTTTCTCTACAAGTCCACGAAGAACTTAATTTTTAGGTGAAAATTTAGATCCTTAGGAATTCACAGGTTTCCTTGTACTGGCACTTCACTTGTCACTAAAAAAAATATTTAAGGGATAGTGATGAACTCATAAGTGTTGGCAATTAACCACAGTTGCTTAATGGAATTGGCTTTCTAGGTGATACAGAAGGACCTACCATGGCCCTTCTGGCTCTGCAGTTTGCACCACAGATTTGACAGTCTGGTGGCAACAACTGCAGGCAACCAACTCGAATTAACTTGTACAAACTGACAAAGGACAGAAACACTCAGTAAGAGATCAACCACTGCATCTCTGACCTCTCACTGCTGACCTTCAAGGAAGAACTCTAAAACTGCTTCAAAAGACTATCCGAGTACTAAAATTCCTGAGCCTAGGATATAAAACTCGCAGAGATTGACCGTGTTATTACATCATCATTTTTGCTACACCAGCCATCCCTTGGCAATAATTATTCCTGTCTCTCTCACCCTCTCTTTGTGCCATAAATGACATTATCAGCTGTCCTCTGGCTGGTACCCTCCCTTTGATCAACAGGAACCAATCATCCTTTCTCTCAAATTGCCTAATTCATTAATATAATGAAGTTTAACTCAGAACAATTATTCTTAACCTGTATTTAGCTCTAAGGTTATTGCTTCTATTTCAGACCTAAGGAAGCCTTATGTGCCTGGAAGCATGTCTAGTTTTTCCGAGTACACCAGCTGACCTAATAAACGGTGTCCCCTCTCCCTGCCCTTGCCTCACTTACATCTGGCACCATCCATGCTGCAACGCATCTACTGTGCTTGTTTCTGCTCAGCTGAGTCTACAAATGAAGGCATAGCCTTGATGAGGTACTCTACCAGCCCAATTAATAGGAGGGGAGTGTGAGCATCACGTGATGGAGCTGCTCAGTCTATAAGCCATCCGTCCCACCTTGCCTCAGGTTGCTTTGCTGTCCCCAAGTGTGCCCCATGTTATTGGTTGGTGGGAGGTAAGTGAATCTGCTGGTGATGCCAGGGACCTGTGGACAAGGCTGACTTGATGATCACCTCAGCAGATGGCACACATTTGGGGGTGAGGAACTTTCAGAGGTCAGTAAGGTTGTCTTTCATTTTTTCTTGAGTCTCTGTGGTTTTAAGAATTCTGTACTTGGAGCAGCTTACCTGCCCAGTCAGATATCACAAGATTGGTTAAATGTAGGGTCTGGATCTCATCTCTATGAATCAATCTTTTTTCAGATGTTCTGCTTTACAAACTCTCTCTTATCTTTTTTATTCTTTGAAATTCCTAGGTTTCCCTCTCTTGATGTTTCTTCCTGTTTTCCTTCAAGATCCTCCTTAAAACTTGCTTTACTTAGTTTCTTTCCCGAACCAAGCCATTCTCCCCATTCTGAGGTCTGTGCCTCGCCATGTATAATTTGCAGTGTATTATCTGTTGGAGACTGTAATCTCTTCAGGGCAGGGCTGTGTCCCTCTCTGGACTCACAGTTGCCTGTTTTACTCTGTGAGGTTGAATAAGGAGGACAGAAATAGAAGAGTATACAGACACTCCCAAATAAACTGTGTATTTTGTGATCTGTGTTCAAGAAACAAACGCAGGAACAATTGTTATTAGTAACATGGTTTACGCTGTACCACTGGAGGCTTGAGAAGAAGTAGATGCTTTAGGCAAAGCACCTTCCTTTACAAAACATTTGTGGAACGTATTTATCTAAAAATACACAGTTATTGTAGAGAACAGTATTCCTCTGCTGATCTATAGTTAATTGTCAATGGCAACATGGGACCTTTAAATCCTGTAAACAGTCCTGCTGTAGTAATATCACATACTTCATCCCTTTCCTTCTCTGCAGCATCCCGAAGCCCTGCCCAGGCTGATTTCCATGGCCTCTGCTGCTGCCACAGCCCTGTGCGCTCGGCTCCACCACTGAGCCCAAGAAGAGGAGGATGGATGGGGACATGGATGATCCTGTTCACCTGCAGCAGAGGTAACTGTGGGGAGGGAAACCTTAACTGTACAGAACAGATTTTGGCCTTTTACAATCACTGAAGCTTTTCCTCTCTACACATGCGCTTTGGGTAATATGCGGCTAATAATGCATTTAAAAATACATTTTGAGTTGAGATCTCCTATGAGTTTGGCTTTTTGATGCCTGCACAAATGGACTCCACTTACTTAAATATCTGCCTGACAAAATTAGAAAATGAGCGATATGTAAGGGGAGACGGGGATCATCTGTGAGTCTGACTTTGAGATGACTCTCCAAGAGTCAGTGTGTTTAGAGCTAGGATTTTGACTATTTTCTGGAGAGATCCAACCATCCACCCCGACCCTGCCACTGGGGGCATTGCTGCAGAGTGGCAACTGGCCCTTTCCCTCTCCTGACATCTGCATTTGCACAAACAAAAGGCTCATTCTGGCTGTGAGTGCTGTGCCCGGGTCTCACGTTGTCCGGTTCCCAGTTGCTTTTTGGGAAGAGCTAGCTGTGCTGAAGTCACCTCTGTGGGGCACTGTCATCTTGGATATTTTCGTCTTTTTGTCATATATAAAAATATATCTCTATTATTTGCAAGCAGTTAGTCATCTGCTAGCCAGAATGGGGCTGTTTTCCTTAAGGATGTTTAGGATCACTTAACACTTACAGGCAGGGGGGGAAATGTCTGTAGATGTTGGGATTAGTCATGTAGTTGCTGCAGTTATCTCCATCCAGACCCTTTTCTTTCACGCCCTGTTAGAGCTCCTGAACTTGAGGGCTGTATCCAATCTCCAGCCTTTCCCATAATGACATTTGTCTGGGCAGGCTGAAAGACCAAGGGGAGCCCAGGCTGTATAAACTCTAGCCAGTTATCTCTTTCTATACTTGGTTGTTTTTTTTCCATAACCACTTGATAAATCATGCCATGGAAAGCTGGAATGAGAGGATATGCCCTGCTCACTGTGCTTACCTGCTCCTGGCTTCCAGCAGCAGCTCCAATTTCTCTTGGCCTCCATTCCCCATCAGCACAAGGTATAACCCCATTTCTGTGCCTTGCAGAGGTGCGACAAGGTTTCCTTCTTGCTTGAGAGCTCTGGGTGGCCCTGGGGTACCCAATGGATTTATCCTAATGATCCCTCTGCAGCACAGTCAGCCCAGGGTGAGGGGTCTGTGCCAAGCGCTTTGCTGCTGTAAGTGGCGTTTGCATTTACAGAGGTCAGGTACTGGGAGGCCACTTGTAGAGCAAATGCCTTTGCTGTGCACGTTGTCCTCATGAACTGGAAGAACCTGAAGGACTGGTGAGGTGGGGACGGACCTTGCAGCTCCTGCCAGGGTTCGCTTGGGGTTGCTTCTTTCCTCCGTCCTTCCAGAAATGAAGCAACATTTGCTGGGAGGTGCCTTTCAGCAAGGCAATTGGCCCGTGAGGCTGGGTTGAGACATGGACGGGTACAGGATGCACTAAAAATATATGTGACAAAAGTAAACATTGACTTTTGCTAGGGTGGAAGCGTGTCTGCCGAGAAGCATCAGTCGGCAGCGCTGGGTGCTGCGGGTGGCAGAGCTGCGGGAGGACACACTTTCTTCCTCTGGGTTGTTTTGGGTTTTTTTTAAAAGTAATTATTGTAAATTGTAACAGCTTCACGCATTAAAATTGCAGCTTTTCCATCATTGTGTTGTGGTAACTGCGTTTCAACAGGTAGAGGACAAAACTGGGAGGAAATTAGGAAATTAAGAAAGAGGCAGGACTTACTGAATGTCTTCACCTCCTCCCTATGCTGCCAGAGTCTTTTATTCCTTTGTAAATATATCTTTTATTCCTTTTCCTATATGTGAAAGTGAACACAGAAATTAGGAAAGAGGCAGTGTGACCCCCTGCTTGTGGCTGAATTCAGGGCTCTACTCTGGGCCTGGCCTCCCGGTGTGCCCGGAGCAGGGGACAGGGCAAGGTGACACGGCTGGTGCCACGTCAGCAGCTCCTGCCGGTGACTGCCAACAAAGTGACCATTGAGAGCCGGCCCGGTCTGAGCGCCCAGCAACGGGGCTGCAGCCACCAGCTTGCTTTTGCACAGGCAGCCAATGGGCCATGTGAACCCGCTCTCCTCCTCCTCCTCCTCTCCAGGTCTCTGGAGAATTTGGGGAGTGGTGGTGGGTTGGTTACAGGCTGTGTGGTTGTGTGAGAGCTGGCCGTGTCGAGCCAGGACTGTGCTGGGTGGGAATTGGTTCTCCCAGGTGAATGAGCAGCACCCACTGAAGCAGTCACAAAGCAAGCAAAGGTGCTTTTCCCCAGCCCATTGACTTTTTTTTTGGCAGCTGAAGATGCAACAGCAGAATAAGGGAAAATGTAGCTTTTTATTTCCCTCCCTTGCTCTTGCCAGCTCCAACCATTCCCTATGTGCAGCTCCAGGAGGAATGAATAAAATGATTTTGTTCAAGGCAGCTTCTGCTCCAGAGCATAAAGTTACTCAGCATTTGCAGGGCCGGGTCACTGTAGATATTTTTATTCTGTGTCTATTTTGTTCTGTCTCCAACTGATGCATTACGGATGATTCCAATTAACAGCGCATGAACATAAACAATGCTTTACTCATACATTACAAATCAAAAGAGATTATTTTTTTTTAGATATGTCTGCAAAAATGTATTCATGTTCAGATCTTCTTTATGCAAAAAGGAAAGCACCTGAACTCCAGGCCAGGGAAGGGTTTGGTGGGCAGCGGGTATAGGAGCCTAGCTCCAACATATTATATAAACAAACTGGTGCTTTTGAGAGCAGACCCAGAGGAGTTTGCAAATGCATTTATTTAAGCAAGCAACCCATCTGCTCCTACCAGTAATGGGTTTGCAGACCAGTTGTGTATTTGCTCACCTCACAGGCCAATGAGTTGTGCATGTGTTACGTGATTTGCACAGATCGATAGGTAGTGTAGACACTCGTGCTTACACCTGGAGCACATGAGCCATGAAAACAGGGATTTGAAGAATGACCCAGTTAGCACCTAGCAGCATCTGGATCTTCAGGGCAAAAATATAATATAATATTATATTAATCTTTTTGTTTTATGAATTGTTAGATATTATTAGGCAGACTGTAACAATGCCTGTTTCACAGGGCTGCGTGACTCCTGCAGGAACAAGACTTGAAGCTGCTTCACTTCCCTGGCTGGCCAAGAAGGAAATCTCCAAATTACATATGAATGTAGCACAGCTGGATGGAGCATCTGCACCCCTCCTCATTTCCAAGTACGTGGAGATGCATTTTAGTTCCAGCTATGGAAGTAGGGAGAAGAAAGTCTTAGAAAAATAAAACTAGTCCCTTATATGGGAAATATGGCACATAAGCAAAACCCTAAACATCCTGCCTAGAAATACCTTTCTGAGCCTTTCAGGATGTTGGGGGGTCTCTGTTTCTATTTACGTGTCCATCTCCCACTGCTTCCTCCAGTGGTGGCACCTGAGGCTCCAGAAACCTCCCTTCTTGCCAGAAACGTTTCAGGAAACAGCATTTTTTTCATCAGGCTCAGGAATGCTGGCAGAAAGCAATCTCAAATTGTTGGTCGAAAGCATTTGCCCTGAAGCTTGATTTAAGGAGCTGTGCTCGCCCAGCACAATCCAGGAGCTGTTTCTGTGATACGCTCCCTTGAGCAGACTGGTGAGAAAAGTGGAGGCCAGGAACTTAAATTTTATGACCTTGCAATGCCCAGAGGCTCAATCCCGTGACAAAAGTCTCACTGGTCAAGGCAATTACTAAAGAGAAAGGGTGGAAAAAAATCCCTAAACCTGTCCTCTCTCCAGATTACCAACGGAACAACCTGTGAGCCACAATAATTCTGCAAAAGAGGCTCTCAGGAGTGTTTTTTACAGTGAAAGTAGTCATAAATAATAACAAAAAAATGCATGTGTGTGTATTTTACAAAGCAAGGAAAAAATTTCTTCCTCTTCAAGCCCATAGTCTGTGAATAATTTGTGAACAAGAGAAGCAGCTCCATCTATCTTACACCGTGTTTGTTACAAATCATTTGCTCATGTGTAAATCTTCCTGCCAGGGTAGGAATGGCAAATTCTCCTTCAATTTTTGTCTCCTGAAAAACTTTTAGAACTAAACATGAAAAATTGAATCAATAAGTAACAGGTGTAGAAGTGCATCCCCGGATGAATATATCCCTGCAGCTCGCAATGGAGGGGCTGGTTGACAGGCTTTGTAAGGCAGATTGCTGAGCCACAAGGGCTAATAATTGTGCAGGAAAACAAAAGCCAAGCCAAAAAGGCCATCACCAAAACCCGCTTCATTCTCAGTGCACTTATGGTGAGCAGGCAAACAGCCACCACCCCTGTGAAATGCATCAGTGTCCCATCTTGGAGAAAGCTCCTTTTTGAGAGCCCGCGGAAGGTCCCTAGGTGGCAACAGTGCTCCTCCTGACCCTCCAAGAGTCCTGTCCTGGCTGACAGAGCTCCCAAAGCACCTGCTTTGGAGATTCTGTGTCTGAGGGAGATCTTAAACTCCCATTCACAAACAAAAGTAAGGAAATGAGTAATTTTATTTATTATTTTATCTTTTTAATTTATTCATTATTTTATATATATTTATTAATTATTTAATGCTGGTGGTGCAAGGAGAACGTAAACCTGTGGTGGCTGAAAGGCTCCGCCATCTGAAGGCGAATTAAAACAATGACCGAAACACCCAAGAATGTATTTATTTAAAAGAAATAATAACACTTTACAGCCAAGCCTGTGACACTGGGAGATGTGACTCATGATCTCTAAATGCTTTGAGTTGCCAGCACACTCAGATATTTCTGTAACTGAAAGCCCGACAAGCAGCAATTGCAGAAAGGTGATGCAGCCCTTCCAACCTCTCCACCAAGACCGGGGATGCTCTACCAGGCCGTGGCACAGAGGGACCGCTTGCCCCATCCCCTCACTCGTCTGTGAGGACCGTAAGGTCTCTGCAGGTGAGTTGTGGCTCCCCTAATACAAACACAGTAAATAATCCCTAGCACATACATGGGCTGAACAGCTGGGGAGAAAAACACCCACCTCACCCTGCTCCCAGTATTTTCAGGGGAAAAGTATAATCAGAGGCCCAACAGATAAGGATATTGTGGGGTAAGTCCTGCTTATCACACCTGTTAGATGAGTAGATCTGGGAAAGCCATTAACTTTTTATTTTCAATCCATGTTTATTCGCTGTGCAAGGCTCTGTGTCCATGTGCAGCCCTTCCAGCACTGCAGCTCTGGTGCTCGTGAACGGCTGCTCCTTCACCAAAACACTAAACCAACCCATAAGAAGGACAGTTCTGTTATGTCAAAGATACTTTTGCCCATCCCTTGATTAGATGACTTTTGGAGTGAGCTAGCACAGTAAAAATTGCGAATCGCAAATATTATAATCAAATACACAATTTGAGCTTCATCCTGAGTTAATTACCTGAGTAGTATACATCTGTTAGCTACAAGAAGTTACAGCAGAAATGGAGAATTTGATTGCAATATTCACTTTTCAATGATCTGCAGGTCAAGTATTATTCACTGAAGAGATTCATGAATAATTTTGAATCACTGGACCAGTATATTTAGAAACTCTGCAATCTGCAAACAGGGAGAGAAAAAGCCTCAAATAAATTATACATTGTGTCTTTTTCCTGCAGCTCTGGAAATGGATTTGATTGCCTTATCGCACTCCATACTATATATATATTATTTTTTCCCCTGATAAACCTAAAATCTCTCCCGCTGTATTATTACTAACCAGGCAAAAGTGGAATCAGTCAAATGAGAACCAGCCACCCAGCTCGGGAGGGGGTTAGAAAATCTAAATTATACAGATGAGTGTCTGTGAAACAGTTAAGTTTAACAGTTAAAAGGCAAATCGAGCCCCAACTGGCGAAAGCTTTACTTTGGGAAGCAAGCAAATAAACCCGGCAGATGCGATGTGAAGCGGTCGAGGTCCCCACGCCGCGATGCCACACGCCACCTCGCGTCCGGCGCCGGAGTAGCTGGGTGCTCCTGCCCCGATTTCCAGCGATCTGACGTCGTTTCAGCGCTCAGGAATGAGGTGGTGCTTTGGGTTTGTTTTTGTTAATTCTTTTTCTTTGCACCCCAATTATTACAAAAAACAGGAAGAAGTGACCGTGTGAGGAAGACCTCGGTGGGTGCAGTAATTGTGTGACTAATTGGCTGCTGATGCTTGCTTTTTGGCTCGTGTAATTAAATCAAAGGTGGTTGAACATTGCTGGATGGAGAGCCTGATCCTGCCTGTTTGTGTGGTGAGTCCTGCTGAGGACAAGGAGTCCTCCTCTGCCCCATGACGGTCTCTATAATATCCTGGTTGCCCCTTGCTTTCTGCACAGGGATGGACTGACTTGGCCAAGGCCAGATTGGGAGTAATTTCCTGGCAGAGCTTTGTGATTTTCGTTGTCTTCCCCAAGCACTGTAGATGCAGCAGTGGTGGGACATCTTCTAGAGAGTGGGAATGGGAACAGCTTGTGCGAAGTTATCAGAAGAATGCACAGCTAGGACTTGCTTTTCTCCCCATGTATATTAATCAATATTGCATTTCATCTGCTATTTTATCATCCTGTCACTTGGTATTACGATGCCCTTCTACAGCTCCTTACAGCTTGTGTTTTTGCAGCCCTAAATAACTCGATGTCAACAACAACCTTTGTATCCCGCCTCTCTCATCGCTCTTCCAGACCATCGACACCAACAGCCCAGGTCCCAGGGACGCTGCTGATGTCTTCCCCTCATTGTGAAAACCGACCTTCCAGGCTTATCCTTTCTTTCCCATGTTTCAGCCAGTTGTTTGCTCCAGAGACTGCCTTCCCTCTCCCTGCAGGACAGCCAAGTGTCTTTAAAAGCCTTGGGTGAGGAAGTTGCTCTAAGGCCTTGATCCAAGTCAGCTCTATCAGTTGGACCACCTCTGTCCTCGTGATTTAAAGAAAGTTAAGTGTTACAGAGCACTGCTTCCCTCAGCTGAAGTCCACAGACTCTTCCTCTTTACATTGTATTTATCATTCAGCTGCCAGTTTAATCCTCTATTGCAGTTTCTACAGGACTTGCTGAATTTTCATACCTAGCCCCCAGGAACCCTTTTCTAAAATTAGCCCCATGTTTGCCACCTTCCACCCTCTGGCCCTGCTGCAGACTGAAGCAAAGGTTATCCCCTGCAGTTAATGGTTAAGCAATTCCTTATGCGCGTACTTTTACCCTTGGGTGATTACCATCTGATCCTGGAGATTTATAACTGTTGTTTTTCTATTTACTTCGAGCTGTAGAGGAAGGCATGTCCTTTACACGTGTTACAATGCCCCCTCGGTTTGGGTGTGTTAGGAGCAAAGCCAAGGAGGAAGAGAAGGCACAAACCTCTTTATGGGCAGTTCCTTTAAATGCCAGTTAATCCAGTCTAACTACCATCTTGTCGTGCCAGTTTAGGGTGAAAAAATGCTCCCCACCTCCCTCTAGATGAATCTTTTCCTCATTCTCTTTTCTCCAGCCTTCTTTCTTCCTGTATTTCCAGCCATCACTGTGACAAATGACGGGGGCAGGAGAAGACCCATGGCCCTATCCATCCTGTGAGCACCAGGCAGTGTCCCATGGCCCAGGGGTGGTACAAGATGCCCCAGAGTGGGATCTGGAGGAGACTCATCCTCACCCCAAACCGCCCGTAATCCCAAAATGTGGACGTTCGTGTCCATTGGGTTTTGCTCTCACTGCTGTTGCCGTTGCTGTGCTGCTTCTTTGGTTAATAGATACATCCACTAGTGCAGCGTTATCTTCATATCCCACTGCTGTTTGCATTGTAGATCAGGAGCTCGAGATGGCTTTTTTTATTATTATTATTTTTCAAGCTTTAAAGAGCTGGCAGAACATTTATTCAGTCGTGCAACCCCCATTCAGAGCATTTCTCAGATCCTGGGCATGGGACTCATTTTTTGTCCTTTGACAGCTGCTGTAAATCAATAAGGCAGTTGGAGGTCACTTGTAGTCAATCAGTAACCAGAGCTGGCGAAGGGGAAAACGCTAAATATTTGGTATAAAAGCATGGGCTCTAAACTTGAAGTTCTTGCTCAGGGTGACATTTTCACACTTGTGCCTTTGGAAACCTGGCTCCATCCCACCTCGGTGTAGATGCCCTTCCTGGCCATGATCTTTTCCTAGTAATTGCCTGCAGGGAGAAATTCACAGCACATGCACGCACAGGAATTACAGCAAACCGGGGCACAAGGTGCTTCGGGTGGAGGAAGTGGGTCTCGTGGTGCAAGGTGCTAATTTGGTGCCAGCTGCGTTACTCCTGCTTTTTGCACGAAGTCGTCAGGTGTTGGCTGAAGCCGTGCATGACCTTTGTCACAGCCACCTCCCTCAGCAACCGGGACCTGGTAATTCTCGCAGGGGTCCCTAATTGCCTTTGAAACAACCAGAGGCTGAGCTCTTAAATACCTTTGCCGTCTGAATCATGTTCCAACGGCATCATCAGTTCTGTTTGCTCCTCGTCCTGGAGATGGTTGCCCATAAAAACTTCTGCCTGACCTCACCTCGAGCTCCTGCAATGAGAACACACGCAGTTTCCTCTTTCCTTTGCCCTCAGCTACTTTGGGCTTTGTGGTGATGCAGGATCCTATTTCTGAGTAATCTCCCAGCCATCTCTCCATGTGTGCTAGCGCAGCTGTGCCGTGCCTTGGGCCCTGTACATCATCCGGATGTGCTCTGCAGTCCCCTGTGCAGAAGCTGCATGCCATCTCTATTTTTACTGGTATTTTGTCACCCCGATAATGGAGCTGGGTTGCACAGTTTGCACAATAACCTGTGACTCATTTTCGGATCCATGTGCTGGATGCTTTCCATTCAGCTCCGACTGCAGGCTTTGCAGGCTCACGTGCTGCACTTCTCGTCTTCGCTCCAGAAGGGGAGGTGGGCACCACCTTGATGCCAGCAGCTCCGTGCTGCCCTCGTGCCTCCCCAGAAGTGTCCGTCACATCCATCTCTGAGCCCTGGGGATGTCCTGCGGGTCCTGGACCCAGCTAAGGTGGCTCTGCTCCCTTGCTGCTTCTCAGGAAATGCCGCTGCTTTGGTGTCACACATGAAGGAGAGCTGTGACAGCGGCCGATGGCCATGTCCACGTGGCTTTGGGGTGGCATCCTTCTTCCAGCTCTTCCCCGGAGCCTCAAATGGGCGTCTGTGCTCCTTCCCAGCCTGCTGCCACACAAGGAGAGGAGTCAAGCAGGCTTTTCCCTTTCTCTCCCTTCTTTCTTACATTTAATACAAACTTAAACACTGGCCTTTCCTTCCAGCTTTCTGACAACCTTGAGAGATGCGCCCTGGAGAGCAGGATGGAAAACTGAGTGTGTGAGCAACACAAAAGGGATTTTCTGATCAGGAGCCACATGCAAGTGCCTATTAGCCCTGCAAAGACTCTAACGACATCCTCCAGCGCCTGGCCCGGTGTGTAGGCTTTCCTTAGGCTGGCCGACTGGTCAGACTTGAATTTTAGGCTTCTTAAGGGTTTAATAAGAGGCTGAACTAAAATACTGGCTCTGACTGGAGAGCGGAATTCTTCAAGGTCAGAAGGTGGAGGGGGCTTGGGGTTAGGGTCAGGCCCACGCCACGGGGAGGTGTGGTGTCCGCAGGGTGGCCAGGGATGGTGTCCCCCTGGCGAGGGGACACCCATGGCATGGCTCCCTATGCCCGAGGCAGACGTGGTGTTTCAGTGCAGCGGAGCACAGCTCTGTGCACCCCAGGGGAGTCCCAATGGGGCTGCTCATGTCCAATATTTGTCATCTGCGGGTGTGCTGTCACTGTGGGGCTGGCACCAATCTGGTCCTGGCCAGTGCACCCACGTGGCCATGTCCCTGTCTGAGGCTGGTGGGGGTGAGGGCTGGGTTTGACGCTTACCTGTGCTGCCTCGTGCCGGGGGGCACATCTGCCCAGCACAGAGCTGAACTGTGGACACGGCAGGCTCGGAAGCAGCCTGGATCCATAGGGATGGGCAGGAGCTACATGAGTGCGGCTCATGTCATACACCACATTGGAAAACTGACACAAAACAGCCCCCAGCATCCCCTGTGCAAGCAAGCCCTCACACACCAGCACTGCATGCCCAGAGGGGGCTGTGAGACGTGTTACGCCTTGCACAACCTTACAACAGCAGATCACTTTCACGCTCACTTCATTTAAGTGCAGGCCTTACTCCCAGGGGTTTAACTGAGAGTGGAAGTTAAGATGGCATTTTAGAGCCCAGGTTTAATCGCTGTAATGTGGAGCTGGAGAAGCAATGAATTGTGTGCTTTTTGCTCTCAGCTATGTTTGCATCCCAGCTCTTCTGGAACAACCGGCTACATGTCTCCCGAATCACTCCAACACTCCCACACTTGCAAAATCCTTTAGCTTTTGGAAAAAAAGAGCCATATAAAGCCAGTCTTCATTAAACCTTCATCCTCCAATGCCTCTGTGTTAGAAAGTATGGCAAGAACATGCCACTGCCTGTGGCTTCCTTGAAAAATGGCAGATGAGCCATTGAAACAGCGGCACTCACCACAGCCAGGGATGCTCTGGCAGAGGAGGGTAGCGGGACTGGCATCTCCCAGCTCCAGAAATGGTCTTTGCAAGAACATACACAAACGTTAGGGACCTTCTATTGGAGTTTATCTGATGTGCGCTTAGGAAAGGTGCAACAAAAAACCAAGCAGCTATTCTCTTGGCCAGCAGCTCTGGTCCAGGCTCTGCTCCCTCCCACCCAGCTTCTTCTGAAATTGCACAAATAACCAGAGATTTAGACCTGTGTCTGTTACTGAAGCATTTCAGACATAACCAAAACCCAGACCACTGGGAGAAGAGCCCAGTTCTCCATTGTGCTGTGGTCTTCACCCATGACACAGCTGCCAGTGCAGGGCACGGAAAACCTTCATGGGAACCAGAGCAGGACTTTCATTTAACTCAGTGTTAGTTTTCCTTCCTGCAACAGCAAAATATCCAACATGTGTAGATTTCGGGGGATTTAGAGCCCTGCATGTCATGCTGAAGGCCAGCACCTGCCTATTTAATCTGCTTCCCCCAGCCACACACACCCCTGCAAAAGCCGACACGTGCCCATGGTGAGGCTGAGCCACGGTCCTGCTGCCCACCCCCAGCAAGGCCCTGAGATGTCACCACAGACCAGCGCTCGCCCAAACACGTCTTGACACCGGTCCAGCCTTGAACTGGCTTTTCTTTATTTAAGGATTTTTCTCATAGGCAAATGTTACATTTTTGGGCACACAAATGTTAAAATGATCAATCCTATGTGTCTGCACGCGCTTACACCCACAGCCCGTGCTCTCTTTCTTAGGGTAATTATTCATACACGTATATACAGTGGCCTGGCAGAAAGTTTTCTGTGGCTTTAAAGAATGCTCTAAAAAGGGCAAAT
>NW_010208259.1:23071-35508 GCF_000695765.1 Mesitornis unicolor
AGAGTGTCCGCTCTCTGTGTCTGTGCATTTTGGCTTCAGCAGTTTTGTGTCCGTGTAATACAGTCTGCAGTCTGTGTATTGCACTTCTCTATTTTTAGTTTTGTTCTCACTCCTCTTACTTTACTCTCACACTTCCAAAACCAGGATTTCTAATGAAAATAAGCAATACATTGCTGCACAGGGTCAGGTGTGAAGGATTTTCAAAAGCTGGCAGCACACTGCCATGAACTTTTTGTGACAGACAATATATTGACTAAAACAAAGCTAGGAAAGTGCAAAGGAATGAGGGTGTTTGCTGACCTTGTTCTCACGACAGAAAAGTCATTTCGGGGTGAGACTGTGCCTTGAGCTTCTACAGGAACCTGTTGTCCTGGGCATGGGATCAAGGGTGTTTTTTCAGTTGGAGTTTTCTGGAGTAAGCATTGCAAGATAGGCAGTAGTTGCCATTTAAAAACGAGGTACAATAAAAAGAAAACTGCTAGGAAAATTTCAATTAAAAGAAGCTAATTCATAATGCATAGATTGGTTAAATGTGCACAATTGTAAATACAGACAATAATTTACAGGCTTTTCTCTTGAAATATTGGTGCTGCTATGAGGAGACAAGAGTGTGACTTACTTATAATGCCTTACCATAACATTTCCATACTGTGAATGAAACAGATTAAGTTGACATTATATATTACTTAGCTGTGTACCAATTAGCTAAACAAATGCTATGAATTCCATCACTTATGATGGAAGAAGCTACATAAAAATTGTATAATTACTGCAGTGAGTCATCTAGTTAAATGGCGCTCCTATGTGGACGAATTGATTTCAATGCAAGATTAATAGCCATTTGCTGCTGTTTTACGTGCTTGCCAAAGACCATACTACGTTGTTGCTAAGCATCATTAATGGATTAAAATAAGGGTTCTGCATAATTCCTACGGTGCATCTTCAAACAGCTCGTTTAGTTTGTGCACTAGCCTAGCGCTCGTTAGCCCTACGTAACACACGGGTCTGGAAGGCTGGCACGCGTAGAGGAGGTTAATGCAATCCTAGGAACTCTTTCAAAAGCTCGCAGGTTTTCTTGTGGATGACTTCGCGGAGTTTCCGTACACGCCGGATGCTGGAGGTCCCCACAAAGCTGTCTGGCTGTAGCACGGCCATGCCGTTGTGGACATCTCCCATGATGATGAGCTGGCCGTCCACTGTGGTCATGTTGGGACATGGGCAGCTCCAGTCCATGTTCAAAAGCGTGATTTCCAGGGGTTCCCTCCCCAGGAATTTTAATCCCATTTTTTCATCTTTGAGGATCTCCTCCACTGTCACCAGGGCATGTCCCGAGTCTTGGTCTTCAGTCAGCTCTGTTATACGGCCCAGGATAACAAAGTCGCTTTTGCAGAAGCTCGTCACCAGCTTCTGGCGTGGTTTGCAAGCCTTGCAGTGCGTGTTCTTCGGGAAAGGGCACATCTCTTCGCAGGCCTCCCGGCTCTCAAAGTTGTTCTCGTTGCCTCCACACCCGCCATAAATGAAGGACTGGCACTGCTTCGTCAAGCTGTTGTAGGCCCATCTGGGCTCATAGGCTTTGCAGTGACCCTGGAGGGCTGGCAGATTGCAAATGTTGATTGGGCCATTCATGCAGGTTAGCATACAGTTCTCATAGGTCTCGAAGTGGTTGAGGTTGCTGTTACAGTTCCCATAGATAAAAGTAAAGCAGTTGTTTTTCTTTGCATCATAGTACCACCTGGTCTGCTCTTCCCCACAATCTTCACTGTCTGGTTGCTTCAGGCACTCATCAGTTGGAAAATGCGTTTTGTTCTGGGAAGCTTCTTTGGATGTGGGTTCTCCTTTGATGACTGACAAAGGGAAATCAGCCCTGAGAAGGCCACCGCTGTTTTTGGCAGTGCAGGTGTAGATGCCTGCATCTTGGAGCTGGGTGTTGTAGATGACCAGTTGGGCAATGTTGGTGACCACGACGTTCCCTCTGACGTGGTTTGGCTTCATGATGACTTTGTCTTTCCCATCAACCTGCTTCTCCCATGTGATTTCTGGCTTGGGTCTCCCTGTAACGTCACAGAGGAAGCTGACGGTCTCTCCCACGTAGACAGACTGATGGATGGGGTTGTTCACTAGAGCAGGCGGCAAGATGTCAACCACCGTTGTCTCGGAGTAGGCAGTCGTAGGGCGAGCTGTTGTTTCTGGTGGGATAGGGCTGGTGTTTGGCCAGGTAAGATGGTACCTACAGGTGACTACGTTCAGCGTGATGCCTTTGATGCAAGCTTCTGCATCCATGTAGCACTTGTTGTAGTAGGTGAGCCCGTCGGAGGCACAGGTGAAGCTCGGCTCCTTCTCACACCTGTCCTTGCACTTGCAGACGGGTTGCCCATCCCAGATGTCGCACTCCGACCCTTGCTGGATGCACATGAACCGGTCACAGGTTGCCTCTTTGGGCATTCCCACCGGCCCTTTTTTTCCCTTGACGTCCATGTACCGAGCCGCCACACAACTCTTCGTCCCACAGACATTGGGGCAGCACTTCTCAAAGGTCTCGCACTCCTGTGGGGAAAGGAAGTAACCCCATCGTTACTGGGGACAAAGTAAAGTCCTTTTTGGAGACCCAGGAGGCAGAGCACCCTCAGACTTTCAATGTGTTAGCTCAGGGGACATGCTCTGCACAGGTTTCCATGGTCTGCAACTCAGTGCCACCATGGCAATGGGTAGAAACATCTCCCAGTATCTCTTGAGAGGTGCCAAAACACCTTGGGGCTCCTGAAGTGCTTCAGGAGAAGACTGCAGAGAAGGAAAATGTATTTCTGTGTCTTAAACACTGACCCCATCATAAGTCTTTCCTAGAGTCACATGGACTGCTTGACTACTGAACCAAGACCCCCCCGTCCGCACCCTCCGAAATGCCTGAGGACAAGCCCTGAGAAACAAGAGCGGATGGAAAGTCTTATCATATGGCTGTAGGCAGTAATCCTGCTTATTTTCCACACAAGTATGTAAAGTATTATTTGAATTCCCTGAGACTAACAGCCTGCTTCTGGAGGTGAAACTGCCAAGGATTTGTAATCGTTCACATTGTAGGGGAAATAATAGAATATCTCAGAAGTAAGGCAGTTCTTGCTCCAAAAATAATTTTTCTATGGTATTTAGAAAAACAAACCCAAAACAGCTCATTACGGCTCTTCTGTCCTATTTTAGTCCTATTTTCAAATGCGGCATCACTCTTCTAGTGATTTATTACACCCCATCTCAGCCTCCGTCAGCTCTAATTTGCGGTTAATTTTAGCAGAATTTTCATCTTCGGTGCAGAAGTGGTATTTGATCTGTGTGATCACAGCTGCTGTGTTGTTATGGATTACATTGAGGGACCATGAACGCTGCTGCCGTGTACACAGCAGGGCACATTTCCACCATGTCTTAAACCTCTACAACACCCCAAAACCCAATGGCTTTCTCCATAAGTGAGAACAAAATATTTTTTAAGCTACCAAACCAAATAGCTTCCCCCGAGTCCAGTATCCTTTCCTTATTGGGAAAAACCATGAGCTAAAACCACAACTCTTCCCCCATTTCCAGCAGCACGTTACTGGGTTTCAGCAGCCAAGTTAGAGACCAGAACGGGTGACGATTTGGGCTGAGGTTAAGCAAAGCTGGTGGCAAAGTCCTGCGAGGTCTCAGGACTCGCTGCTGCCACAAGGCAAAAGTGAATAGCCAGTGGCTTCTGGCTTTGGGTGTTCGACCAGTAAATGATGAAAACAACGTCCTCTACTGCTGCTGCTGGGGTTCTGCAAGGGCTTTAATATTCATTGCTGCACCTGGTAGCTCAAATAAAGGGGGCTTATTTGGAAATGACATAAACAGCACCTTCATTCATAACACATAGGATCCATCTGAGCTCTTTGTTGACTTGGTGGCCAGCCTTTTTCTCAATTTCATCCCCCCCCTTTTGGCATTGGTGAAAAAACCTGGCTGCAGAACACAACCCAGGGACTTTTCCAGCGTGGTGCACGTTGCTGTCAGCCTGGTTTGGGCTGCAGTGGCTTTGCTGTTGGACGTGATGTAAGAGGCAGGGTGAGCAGGTATTTTTGGATGCCAGCTTGAGCTGGCAGCGCTGACAGGTTGAAAAATGAATTTTAGGGTTGTAAGCTAAGCACATTTTGAGCTGGGAGCATCACAGAGAGCATCAGCCCGGTCATTTTAACCATGGCCCTGTTTTGCACCCCAAGCACGCTTTGTGCTCCAGATGCAGCAAAGGCTGACGATTTATGTGTTAAATCAAACCATTTCATACAGGATTCTAACTGGGAATACTAAACATTGATGATGGCCAGAACAACAAAGAACATGGTGACATGGCTAAAATACTGTGGATTGGCCCCAGGGCATGCTAAGTTCTGGAGCATCAAATTCAGACATTTCTTTTGAGGAGAAAGTAAGGAAAATGATCAGAGCAAGTGCTGTACCCACGCTGGCATAAGTGACAGCTGCCACACACCTTCCCACGTAACTGATAGCTCATCAAACCCTTTCTATTTTATACAGGTCAATTAAATACCTGCACTGTCAGCATCACATCCTGCCCGGTGCCAGCGCCTCTCTATCTGGGACAGAAATGGACTGTGGCGCAAACAAACCCACCAAAAAAACCCCATTGCCCACAACAGAGAGACAAAGCCACACATCACTCACCAGGTCAGCTTCGCACTCCCTCTTGCAAGTGCTCTGCGCGTCTACCCACAGGTTGGGGTTCATGTCATTGGGACATATCCCGGCGTGCGAATACCGGATGGGAGGCAGCGCTCTCCCCTGCAGAGAGACCTCCAGGAGCAAGAGGACACTGCTCTTCCCCAGCAAGATCCACATCCACCGCGTCAGCAGCACCAACATCTCCGAACTTCTCCAGGGCAGTGGCAGTGACCAAGCTGGAGGTAGTTCTTGTTTGCTTGGGGTTGCTTTTTTTTGGTAAGCCTTAAATTTTCGAGGAACCCAAATGCACCTGACTTCTGCAAAAACTTCAGCAAGCTCCTTCGCTGCCTCTGTCAATAGTGCAGTGTGGTCTGGACCTCATTGGATTAAAGGTCCTAGGAAGTTACCCCCTTATTTTAAGAGAAATGCTAATAGTCTGAGCAGAGTTAGCTCTATTTATACCCTGCCTCTGTTAACAAGTCAGAAAAAGTAAACTTGATTTCTTTGACAGGCACACGCTTCCTATGTCCTGGTGGCAGTCAGACAGATTTGTTGCAAGAAAAAAAAGCTGGAAAGAGTTTAAAAGGCTGGAACTGGCACGGTGGGACCCCTGCATGTTTCTGAATGCAGGGAGGCCTTCTTAACCCCTTTAGACCTAAAGTACTTCCCTATGCTAAGAATGGCATTTACTTCTGAAAGAGTGCTTGTCTAAATAACACGGACCGGTCAGGGGATTTCCCCACGGCAAGGGGCTACACAATCACTTGCTAAAAGGAACAAGTAATAGGATTGAAGCAATTAAAGTGAGAATATCATATTTTAACAAAGGAGGGAGGGAAGAAATAACTTATTTAAACTTGGGATCGACAAAGCAGTGTGTCTGCAGCACTTCTCCTGGGGCTCCTCCGGGCTTTTCTCTTCTCTTTGGAGGGGAGATCTCCAGGATGCTGGGTTTAACGCTGCCCTCCAAACCCCAGCAAGGTGTTAAAAGTGTCCCCGAATTCCTCCACATTTCCTGACAGTCAGATCCCACTGTACAGTGTGTCCCTGACCCCTTTAACAGCGACAACAAAAAAATAGCAGAAGTTCAACTCTATGGAAACCTGCGTAAAGGAATGTACAGCATTTTTGCATTGGGGAGGGGGGAAATTCAGTCAAGCTGAGTTCCTCGTTCCCTGCTTATTACAGCGCGGGGCTGATCCTGCTCCCGCTGAACACGTGCCAAAATCCAGAGACAAGTGGCAGGAGGCAGAGCTGCTCAGCACCTTCCAGGATGAGAGCCTTTGGGCTGAGGTTTGGCATAGCCTGGACAGATCCTGCACGGTGCTGAGTCTCCTGGCAGGACCAGGTAAGTGTGCATCCCACGTGGGGCTTAGCAGGGCCGGACCGGCAGTGCTGTGTGTTGGGAGGAAGGAAGGGAGTGCATCTGCCCCGTGCGGATGGACCCGGCGCAGTCAACCCTTATTTTAGTGGAGCTTTTCCCATTGGGCTTATTAAATCACTTTTTGGTCGTTTTTTTTATTTTTATGGCTGAGTTTGGGCCTAATTCTCCTCTGAGCAATGACTGCTGCCAACCAGTATAACCAGCAGTGAACTGGGCTGCCATGCAGGCACTGGGCAAGGCAGCAGAGCGCAGCTACCCGCTGGTGTTCCCCAAGGATCAACTCCCAAAGGAAGGACGGGAGAGCAACCTGGAGCTGACCTGCCCTCGGCCGTGGCATTTCTGTGGCAACCCAAGCTTATAAAAGCGGCTCTGGCAGCTCTGATTTGTGTGGCCGCATTAATGACATGCACAGTATTTGAATTTCATATGACGTGCGGAAAGAAGTTGTCCAAATTAGCTATTTATAAGGAGCGAAGTCAAGCGCCAGGCAGCAGTTTGCAGTTGATTTATTCCCTCTGAAACTTTAGAAACCTGCATGACACTCGTACAAAGTGCGCCTGTGCGCAAAATGTTTTATTCAATACTTGTTTACAAAGACAGGCGCAGCACCCTGTGATGCCTAAAAAAGCCAACCAAAAATGACACATTCCCAAGAGGTGCTTAAAATTCTTACAGCTCTATTAACAACAAAATCACATGTATTAGTGGTTCTATTGACTAAACAAAGACACTTTATATTGTAAAACTGACTACAGAGAAGCTTTGAAACCAGCTGTCTGTGGGTCTCAAAGAGTGCGGGGCATCCCGGGCACTGGAGAAGCCTCTGCAATGACCCCAAGAACATGCAGGGAATTTGCCCTTGGTCCATGGCATTGCCGCTGTGTAGCTGCGGATGTAAATATTCCATGCCATCCTGAGTCTTTTGGGGCTGTTTTACCCCCTTACCCGCTGGGCCAGAGGTGGGAGCTGGTGGGTCCACAGTGCAGCCTCCATCTCCTCTCCTGGTGACAGAAAGCCACCTCATTGCAAGTTTTGGCCATGTTGAGCGAGAGGGCCAGCAGTGTAGACCCATCCTAGGTGGGACTTCCTTCCAAGGAGGGAAAAATTACACTACCTTATTGTTTTTCCCTCTTCCTAGACCAAGGATCCCTTGCCCAGAGGCACTCTTCAGCTGTGGGGGTGCAGAGGGGGGCTCTGAAGCATCAGACATGGGTTTCCATCAGACAGGTGGAGCAGTCTCCTGCTTCGCTGTGTCATTCTCCATGCAGAGGGACATTCTCCAGGGACAGGTAAGTCCCACGGTGGCTTTCTGCTTTCAGTACCCAAGTATCCCGTTCAGTGCACGATGGCCAGGATGGTGGAGCTCAGGGGGAAACAGGTCCAGCTGAAGGAGCAGTTGCATGGGACGTGCAACTCAGCTGGTTTAATTGTGTCCCTATTGCAGGTCAGTGGGGTCGTTCAAGGGAAGGCCAATTGAAAGGCTGGATTTGATGTATTTGATGCATTGATATATTTGGATTTGATGACCCCAAATGCTGGGCCAGCAAAGAAGGGCAGGGTCATCCCACAGGAGCTTGGGAAAAGGGTCAAAACAATGATCATTAATGACAATGACAGTTTCGTTGGGTCACTGTGCTGGTGATGTAAATGAGGCCCAGGAAGCTTGAGCTAACTGAGGAACCCTGCTTTCAGCAAAACGCTTGCATAGGAAGCCTCTTAGGGAATCAAATCCTAGCCTAATCCAATGGAAACCGGACAGATGCTGTGCCCCATCGCTCCAGGAACAGGGACTGCTCAGGCCCGTGAAGGATCAGTCCCTCGGCCACTTGAACACAGCCAGGAGAGAGGGGAAAACAGCTCCATAAATCTCCCCGTGAATGCTCCTGAGGTCAGAGGAGCCAGTGGGGACTCGGAGTAACCCTCGACAGCTGCCCTGTCCCTGCCAGGACATCCCAGACATGCTTTAGGGACACATGCAGGAGGGAACACTGCTATGCAGGCTGTTCCGGGCTGACTCAGGGATGGCGGGGACCCTGGTTGTCCCCATGCTGCTGTGAATCGGGGTCTTTGACAAGGTCCCTGGGCATATTTTTTCTGCTTTACCTTGTTTTTAAAGTATTGTGCATTTTTTCCTTTATGTAAGATGTAAAATAATCTTTATGCTCCATTTTTATTAAAAAAATCCTATTATGATCACCAAGTTTATGGCTTCTCTTGTCTCATCCATGTCGGGTACTTGATGATCACATACATGATGTGATAAAGATCTTCCCAAATGAGTTCAAGCCTTGGAATAAACCCTGCTTCTACTCCAAAATCCCCTTTCTGACCCAGGTATTGATCTGAGTCCGTTGGATGGGGAGCTGGGATGAGCATTTTCTGGATCCCAGATGAACAAATCCAAGCCCTGATGGCTCAAAGCACCATCCCAGCTCTGCTGCTGGCAGTGGGGACACGCGGTCTCTGACCAGCCCATGCTCCACAGACATCCAATACCACACCATGGTCCTGGAGAGCCCTCCTAGGACACCCAGGGTCCTGGCTAGGGCTGTTGATCTAGAACTGGCTTAACCATTACTATTTTCATTAATGATCATTCCTTTGCCCTTTTTTCTCACCCAAGCTCCTATGGGATGTCCCTGCCCTTCTCGGCTGCGCCAAGCGTTGACCCAGTGTTTGGTGTCACCCCTTCTAATTGAGGAGGGAAACGGGATTCTCTGGTGCACAGGGAAGTGTAATTGTGCCCTTTTTTTTCTTAAATGACTGTTAAAGGAACAGCAAACTGTTGATTAGGCGAAACTGTATTTATTAGGCAAAACGAGCAACCCTCATCTGGAGTTACTCAGTGAATTGATTCCTTGGCAGGCACCGTAGCCCTGTGCTGTTCAGCCTCCCATCTCCCATCGATCTCTGCCTCAGTGAAGGGCCCCTTCCTGATTCGGCCCCTCGTGCTGTCTGGGCCCTCCGCCACTCGCAGCCCGTTTTGCCAACACAAACACAACGCACCCCCTCCCCAGGCATGGCCGTGATTCAGCACTGCTGGGTGGCAGCTTGCAGTGAGCCCTAACGTGAGGGCTCACGGCTGGAGCTGGCCCTGTCTGTGCTGGGGGTGCAAGGGGTACCCCTGGCACCCACTGCCCACAGAGGCAAGCCTGGGTGTTGCAGGTTGGACCTTTAAGCTTGACTTAAAGCAAAGACACTGGTCCTTGAGACCTCCCTCCTCCTTCCTGCAGGGCAGCCAGGCATAGCAGGACCTGGTAGGTACCAAGCCCCTGCCCCATCTCCAAACCTGCAGTGAAACCTGCTCTGCCCGCCGGGACCCTCATCCCACAAGCAGCCCCATGGACACACACTTCTTCATCCCCACCATCATTTCACGCTCCTTTGGTGGCTACTTATCACTACGCAGATGAAAATGTAATGCCTGAACAGACAAGTACTTTAAAAAACACTCGGTCTCGTTTAAAATTAACGATGTTCCAGTCTGTATGTAACGCGTATTGCACTTAGAGCCAATACCCAGACATTTGAGAGGGAGCATCACTGCCAGATCCCTTTCAGAGTGCAGCTGCCAGCCGCTTGCCACAAGCAGTAACATCACTTCCAAACCCACACAGAAATCCAGATGATGCCTCAGGACCTTGGCTTTAGCTCGCTTCGAGATGCAAAGCACCAAATCTCCCCCTGTGAGCGATGCCCCGCTCTCACAAATCTCGGCAGGACCTGCTCAGGCTCTGGGCTTAGGGACATGGCCATGAAGCCCATCCTGGATGCCTTTCCACATCCCTCAGATGGGGGCACATCTCCCATTGGCCGAGGGAGCAGGATTTTTGGCACCATGTGATGCACCTCCGAACATCAAAGCAAAGGCAAAGGCCGTGGTGGCCACGTGTTTTGGAGGCACACACATACGAGCAGGGGCAGAGCTGGACTGAAGGTATGAAATGGTAATGGTGGGCCCGGGTCCTATTTTCGGGGCAATTTGTATGTGTAATTAGCAGTGAAAACATATTTCAGTTCTCCTCTAGTTAAGATTTTTGTCAGGGTTCCCTGTAAGCGCCCATAACTCAAAAGGGCTGGTTTTGACTTCCGAAATCACCCATCTGAGCAGACAACGCCGTGTACGGACAGGCTCAGGGAGCCAGGGGCACATTTAGAGCAGCGCTCTCCGAAATGAGCCGCTGTTTATGTGCGCTCTGCCTCACGCGCAGATGCTCGGTAAGCAGAAGTTAATGTAGTCAGACAAAAGGGCTCAGTTTGGGGGGAAAAATCAATAATGTCAGGGAGTTTATTGCAGGGTTATGGGCCACCTGCTAGAACTCAGCATTAGGCCTGCGTTACGTTGTGTTTCAGAGAGAGCTGATGGCATTGCACTCAGACAAGGCTAGCGCCAGAATTATTATTTTATGCCTCGGCAGATGGCTTCTGCTCGGGGGTTTTATCTTTGAGTGCAGACATACGACTAATCATCATTTGCTTTCTCTTTCTCTGCTAGCGTAAGCTGGGCAGGAAGCAATTGCCAGTTTGATGATGGTTCATTATCGCTGGGTTTATTCTGTCTGAAACAGCACAGCAAGAGGCAAAGAGGGTACAAAGGACGATAATCAACCAGTTATCAGTGAGCTATGGGGAGAGCTGGGCTCATTCTCTGTCACTGGCCCAGCTCTGTCTCTCTCACTTTCAGAGGCAAAGCCTTAGGTGTCCCATAGACAATTTGGGAGTCCATGCAGTTGGCACCTTCGGACTGTCAAGATTTTTCATGTCAGTGATCTGTCATGGTGCACAGGCTGGATGGGAATGCTGTCACCTGGTGAACACGGGGGAGTAGCCTGATCACGGTGAAGTAGCAGAAAGGCCTGAGCACCTGACTGTGTCACAGCTTTCAGTAACTGTGGTTAGTTTCGTGCCTAGCTTTGGTAACAGCACCTTAGGAAACGGGCACCAAACCTGTGGTGTGCAAATGGAGATGTTCCCATGCCTTGCAGTGCTGCTGTGGCTGTAAAAGCCATAGCACAAAAACCTCAGTGTCGAACCAGTACCTGTTGTTGTTGATCTTCATTTTTCTGCTTAGTTCCAGCTCAATTTAAATTAAAATTCAGAATAAAGCGAGGCGCAGGCCTGCTGCACGCTCAGGTGAGGGCTCGGCACATCTTTCACCAAAGCCAGTGATGTTTCTCCAGGAACGTGAGTTAATTTAGTTCCAGATTTATGGGTAATGAATATTATCAAACTCATTGCACAGATTCACTTCAGTCCGCAGATGACCCTAATTTAACCTCCCTTATTTACTTTTAGGAATTTAAAGCTGGGAGGAAATCACTTGCTGAGCATCACACAGAAATGGCCAGGAAAAGCTGGAGCCCTGGGACCCTGCCTCCAACCCCACAGGCACCATTTGCTTGTCCAAAATCTAATGCAATACAGAAATGTCACATTGCTTTTGTTTGGTAAGTCATTCAATTTATATAAACTGTAAGGTTTTTAGCTTGCTGTGGTAATTTAATTTAACCCCCCCAGCCACCAGTTTTTTCCTTGAAACCCAGAGTTTCTCCCAGTCTACTATAAGCCTTAATTCCCCATTACTGCAGTGTGAAGGCATCATCTCACCGTCACTGTGAGCTGACCCTTTTAGAAAGTTGATGGACCCTTCAGTGGATGATGTCTGAGCTGAGCGTTTGTAAAGTGAGAGGAAACTGCTGCAGATTTGCCTGGTTTTGTGCTTCCTTGGGAGACTTCACCAAACCACAGAATCTGTAGAAGTCTGGAGGCCTTTGTTGTGGCTGGGAGCCCCTCCAGGAGATGCAAAGCAGCTCTCAGTGACTGGGCTTCCCATCAGACCACGAGCATTGGCTTCTGCAGACGACCTGGAAGTCCCAGAGCTCCTCTGAGGGTTTGGTATCCAAAACTTAGCTATAAACAAAAATTGTCACAAAATTGAGCTATTTCCATTTCTGCAAATGAAATTCTTTTAGTGTCCATTCTGTCTTCTTGGAGTTTAAATCTAAATTAGGACAAAATTCTTTTGAACTGAAGAGTTGTTGCCTTTGTTTGGCTCTGCTGGGTGTTAGCAGCCCTGGCTGTCGCACAGTGCATCCTGAACGTGCTCAGAGTGACTTCTGCAGGAGCAGTGCCTTGCCTGGGCAGCTGGGGACATTACAGCCTCTCCAGAGGGTGAATATTTCATTTCAGTTTGCCCTGTGCAGTATCTTACCACCAGATGGAAGACATCTTATGGTCTGCATTGCTTGTACCCAGGTGATTGCCATCAGAAGTAAGTGAATCTCTTCTGGACCACTGACATCATTATTTGAAATGTCCAAAGAAGGCCAAAAGCAGATCTGGTATAAAGAGGGTGCTCGTCTCCTGGCATTCA
>NW_010208259.1:35539-38291 GCF_000695765.1 Mesitornis unicolor
ATGAGGGGCAGGGGACGGCTGCCAAGCAGTAATGATCTTCTCCCGTTGATCTTCAGAGCAGAAAGCCAATCCTGCCTGCCCTGTTTCTCTGCATTTAACGGCTTTTTTCCACTGTTGCTCTTTCTAATTTCAGCTAATTTAATGTACATTTTTATTTTGATCCTTCACTGCTTGCAGTGTGAAGAGTCCACCTGCAGCCTGCATTGTAGCCAGGTTCGCTGAGGCGCAGCACTTTCTTTTCCACGGCAGTTTTGAAGATAACCAGCCCGTGATTGCCTGACGCGATGGTGGCCGGCAGAGCGATTGTAGGTAACGTTTCAGAGATTCACATGGTTTAATCGTTATCATTTCCCTGTGCCTCTAGGGCTGCCTGCACACTGGACTCATTGCACTATCTAACCAATTCCTGGGATTGTGTTTTAATGACAGACACAGCAGGCTGCCTTTGAGCGGGGAGGTACAAAGGCACTGGAGCATCTTAGAGGCGAGCGTTTCAAACGCACTCTGTAATGGCCTGGTTTTTCTCCGATTGAAGCCAATGGTAAATATTCTGCTGACTTCAAAGCGGAGTGGGGTGAGGTTACAGCCAAACACTCTTGGAAATCCCACCCAGCGCTTGATTTCTCTTGCCCCGAAGGCCAGCTCAGTCAGCTCCGCTTCCACAAAGGAGCTTTCAGGAGTCCTGTGAAAGCTGCTGGAGTGATTTGAGCCCTGGGTTCACATGGAGGAGCATGTGAATTGCTGCAAATCCAGAGGACAACTCAGCCCTCCCAGGTTCTGGTTTCTCTTCTGCAGATGTCTGGCTGGCAATGCTCATTGACCATGGGGAAGTTTTGGGCAATGGGATTCCTAATTAGGGTCTATGGTTCAGTGGGGAGAACTCCTGCAATGGAACAGGAGGATCTGGAGTAGTACCCTCACAAAACCCTTGGCTTTGCTGTGCGCCAGCCGTGAGAACAAGGTGGCCTGTGTGCCTGGGAAACCTTTACATCATCTCTGTACCCCATGGATGAGCTGGGGCTTTGTCTGTTCCCATCACAGAGCGAACAGTCTTGAATTCACATCTCTTTTGTGTTTCTTCTTTTGTGATTTTACACATTTTTCTTTTGTGTTTCTGTAATGTCGTGGGTACAAAGCTCTATGCAGGGTGGAAAATCAGACACTTCCACACATTTCCATAAGCTATTTTCCTTTTAAAATCAATTAGATTTGTCGATATGGAGTTGCTACCTACACAGGGCCCATTCCTAACTCTGCCACTGACTTTTTCCTGTGATCTTAGACCTCTCACTCCTTCTGTGCCACAGCTCCCACCTCTCTGAAGGAGACGATAAAGCTCTCAAGTGGGTCAAGTGACATCAGTTTGTCTTTTAAATCCCTGCTTCTTGCCAGTGCCGCAGAAGGGAAGTGTGAGTGTGAGGTGTGAGTTGCCGCAACCCCAGAACTGTCTGGAAAGAAATGATGAATGCAAAAATTGTATCTACAGGCATTTTTCTGCATGTCTTAAGCTGCAGCTTAAGCACAACCCTTTCTAGCTCACACACACACAATTTTTTTTAAACTTTGCCATGACTAGAAACCTAATACTGTTTCTGTTACTGAACATACACTTGGCTTGCACTTTCCCAGCTCCTTCCCGATTTCTTTGAGGAATCTGGCGCACCAATGGCCATAGAAAACCAGGTTAGTGCACAGTAGAGGCTTTCATGGCCACTAATCTTGATGACAAAATTATTTGAACAAACACTTCTTGTGTCACCAATATATATTATGTAAAACCTTGTGACTTTGATTATGTGTCTATAATACAGATTAGTCTGTTTGGGTGTTTGGTGCTGACCTCCAATAAGCTCCTAAAGTATTAGCAAGAATTTGCAAGTGACAGGCAGGCAGAGGTGCTGTTCTGCCTAATCCCATTCTCGAAACTCTGGCTATATATGTCTGCACAGTTTCTGCTGCTTTCCTCAAGGCACCGGGTTATTTCTTCCTCTCCCCCCTCCCAACTGCCTTTGTCCTCTCTCCGCTGCTCTGATGTATCACAAATGTTGGAAGATTTCGCTAACCTTATGGATCAGAGCCAGGAAGACAGCGAGAACAAATTTAGAATAGGAGGCAGAGAATGTACCAGCTGGGAGGTGATGCTGTCAATCTCCATGGAGACCTCTTTAGTTGCAGCTTTGCTAATTACTCTGTTGAGTTGTATAGCGGCTGATTGAATGCTCACCCAAGTCAATGGAGAGTTTCCAATGGACTGGCCATGTCTCAGGACCGTGAGGGGTGCACAGGGCACAGCTATGACCAGCTACGATTTGCATTCACAGCTTTTTCCACGATGGCCAAAATACAACCTAAGGAGAATTCCAGACACCTTGATCAGGTCTCAAGCGTGGGGCCAGCTTCTTCCAAAGAAAAAAGCTCTGCAGAGACAAATGTAGCCCTCATCTTAGCAAAACAATTATTTTCTCAGGAATGCAGGTGGTCTCCATCCCCTTGTTAACAGCACGTGCACTTTCCACACGAGTCTCTCCTGCGGGAGATGAACTGGGGCAAGATCCACAGAAACCTTTTGGTTCCGAATGCCGGGACAGGACATGACCCTAGGCAGGAGTCAGGCAGCTGCATCCATTTGCCCCATATCCCCCCGATGAGCCTGGTTCATGGCTTGGGAGAGCAAAGGGAGGGACTACAGATGCGGGCAGAGAGGAATGCAGACAGATTTCTGGAGAAAAATCAAAGGCAGCCTCATTCCTGC
>NW_010208259.1:38322-42868 GCF_000695765.1 Mesitornis unicolor
GGGTTAGGACCTCTCTTAGCTCAGAGGGGACTGGGTCACCCTTGGGGACAAGCAACCACAACCCTCATGGGGAGAAGTTTGGATCCACGGCACTGCAGCTCAGGCTTGTCATTACTTGAAGCCAAACTGGCTTTAGGCACTAATCCACTGAACAATTTCCAGTTGTTATCAAAATCTAGTGGACTTCTTAACCACGAGTGCCTGAGCTGATGTACCACCCCCTTCAGGTTCCAGGTCTCTGACTTGTTTGTTCAGAAATTATTTATCTGTCCTACAAATAGGAACAATGTCAAAGTAACAAATGAAAAGAAAAATAATCAGCCACACACCATGTCTGATTTCGAAAGGGATTTGACTGCCTCACCAGATCCTTCCCCTGCAGGTAACCATTCCCCCAAATATCAACATCATTTTCCAAACCCCCATCAAATTTCAGTCCATGCTGCAGGTGAGTGCCTGTGTGTGCACATGTGTGTGTGCACATGTGTGTGTGCATGTGTGTGCGCTCACACTGCCCGAAAAATCTCTTTCTTAGGCTCTCAGCTTCCCCTCAAGCCTCTGTGGGATGCTTGGCAGGGCTGAAGAATGCAGGGGATAGGGGAATCCATGGGCTCAGTGGATGCCCCAGGTGGCTAAGTCCTGTCCTAAATCCCAGCCCTCTGTACCACTGTCAGCGTTGCCATTCCTGCCTGGTGATTTGGTGAGAAGCGACGTGATCTGAGGTCAAAAGAGTGGTGATCAGTGAGTTCCCTGCAACTTTGCAATTTACTGGAAGGATTTATTTTAGACTAGATATTAAGAAGAAATTCTTCACTCTGAGGGTGGTGAGGCACTGGCACAGGTTGCCCAGGGAAGCTGTGGATGCCCCCTCCCTGGAAGTGCTCAAGGCCAGGTTGGATGGGGATTTGGGCAACCTGGTCTGGTGGGAGGTGTCCCTGCCCATGGCAGGGGTTGGACTGGATGAGCTTTAAAGTCCCTTCCAACCCAAACCATTCTGTAATTCTGTGATTTATCTCGTCAAGAGCAGAGAGGCTGAAGGAAGGTCCCTGGCCATCCTGCCTTGGGTGCTCTTCTTGCCTGGCATCAGGCAGCTGGAAATGATTGGGCTGAAAGCTTGTTAACTCTGGGTCCTTTGGCAGCAGGTAAGACACCACAGGCATCTCCAGAGGATGATTTGTCTGCGCTGTTCTTAGACACCTGCCCTGGCATGAGGTGAATCAGCCTCTGCGGTGGATTCCTTCCCATGGGCACAAAGCGAGCGTTGGGCGATGGAGGCTCAGACTTGGTGACGTGGAGCTTTGAATTTAACCTAATTCACCTATAAACCCTCCCATGGGGACTTGCATGGGGCCAGCACAAAATCTGCTATAACAGAAACTGCTTCTCCTGTGTGACTTTGACTTCTCCCTCTGAGACCATCTCCTCTGCATTCGAACACTCAGTGAAAGGCCCAAAGTGCAGTGTAAATTACTTTAAATCTGGGTGACTATTTGGCTTGATTTTTAATTCATTCCATCTTTATTCTCCACCAGTCTTGCCATTTCCCTGAGCATTAATGCCATAATGGCTTTAAATCCCTCTGTGTGTATAATAATTAAAGTTTCTGACTATCCCTAAATCTTATTTCTAATAGCCTTACACAAGTGCAGGGTTGGTTGAAATTGCCAGAAACATTATTTTGTTGGGTTGGGACTGGGTGTTTCAAATATGATTGTACAGCTGTGCCACTGTGTAACTGGGAATTAAGCCTTTAAAAAGATTTTTAAGAATAATTTTACATGCCTGAGAACTTGGTTAAAGGAGTTGGGGAACGAAACCTGAAATGCAAAGGGAGTGAAACATTCCATAAGCCTTAAAAAAACAACCCAAAAAACAGAAGCAAAGACCAGACAGGCCATGGTTTCTCCAAAAAAGGAGAAAAGAACCAATCCAGAGGCTCAGTCACAGCCAGAAGCTTGCAAAAAGACAGCTATTACAACTAAACCAATAAAATCTGGAAAACGTGCTCTGAAGACAAAGAATGGCCCAGCTCTCCCTTGTGGTTACTCTGAGAGAGATGTCCAAGCATGTCAGAGCCGAGCGCTGGCTCCGTGCTGCAGGCATCCCCCAGTGCTCCCAGCGATGCCCCAGGCTGTCAGGGCTGGTGGACCCGGCTGCCCCTCAGGTGGTGAACGCACAGGGAGCACTGAGCACCTGTAAATCACAAATTAAACAAAACATCACCGATCTGGGCCCCATGCACACCCCCTCGCTGTGGCTGAGCTCAGCGCGTTCCTGCTGGAGGCCAAGGACATTTAGCAGACACATTTGGGAGGCCAAGCCATGAGCATGCAGCAGTGGGTGCGATTCCCAGCAGCTCCCAATGGCAGTGGCCAGCCCTGTGCCAGCACCTGCCTCGGTGCATCCAGATCCTGCTCTCGGCAGGGAGATGGACGCACATGTGCCCTGCACAGGTACAGGCACCGTGGGGGCTTGCCAAGCGTGGGCACAAACCCAGCCGCCATATGGGAAGGAGCAGGGGAAAAACATGGACCTGGCTGTGCTCGGTTTTGGTCTGTGCAACACCAGCACCCATAAACGGGGAGGGGACAAGGCCTGCAAGGGGCTGAGGCAGGGGCATGGTGGCAGTGGGGAGTGTTGAGTGAAGGGAACTCACTGCTAATCCTCTTCTACACAGTCTTTCTTGCGGAAGGAAATCTTATGACTGCGGGGAGAAGGACGTTGTGTAACCAGGCAATGGTGAGCCCGAGCTGCATTGCACAGGGCTTGGCACAGGCACGACGGAGTGGGGTGCTCATCCCGAGAGAGCGTGAGAGAGACCATCTCCGTGCATTGCCCGCCGGCTTCGAGTCCTTAAAAGCCCTGGTGTGGCCTTGGGAGAGGAGCTCAAGTGGAGAAAAAAAAAAAAGGAAAAAAAGCCCTATAACCCTAAAGAAAGCAGCGCACTGGGCCAGGCTTCCCTGTGCTTGTTGTTGAAACATTGCATAATGTCCCTTTGCGCTGTGCAGAGCTTTGAAATCCGCTGGATGAAAGTTGTATGGAAACACTATGGATGTGCCGAGACAAATTTAAAGGCGTTTTACAATTACAGCAAGAAGCACAAAGCCACGCTCGGGGCTCCTCTTGCTGTTCCACCGTGACATCTAGTGGCACAGCGCAGTTTTACTGAGGAACTGGGGTCTGTGGTTCTGTTTTCAGGCCTACTCCTGCACTCGTCTCCTGAATAGCTTTTCCCCATCCTTCCACAAGAGGTTGTGTGCAACTGGAAACGGCAATTTTTTGCCAATTTATCCTATTGGATTTTTCCAGATTTAGTAAATCGGGATTGTGTAAAGCTTTCATGGCATGCAAGAGAGCCTTCTGCTTCCTAGAACGCATCGACAGGGCTCCACATTTGTGTGCCTTGCCTTTGTTTTACAACTTTATGCCACAGATGCTGAAAATAGAGAAAAGGGATCACGTGTAATGATTTAAGACAGCTTTACTGAAAAAGGAAGCGAGTTAAAATAAAAAGATGGAGGTCACAGCAGTGCCCAGTTGAAGGCTGGTCTTCCAGGTCTCCAAGGTCTGAACTGAGTTGTCACTGGGTAAAGCACATTTGCAAACCATTCTGTAAATGGAGTTGTTTCTCATACAGTTGGTTGTGTCTTTCGGGACAAGCTGAGCCAAATTTTTGCTCAGCCTGTGGCAGTCTCTTGAGTGAGATCAACAGCACGTGATCTCCTGTTAAAAAAATGCCACTGAGTCACTGCGTAACCTTTGTCATGGTAGTTAAAAATGTCACTGCTGTTTGTGCTGTCCCTCTTGCCTTCATGAGGGCAGTGATGCTGGGCGCTCACTCAGAGAAACAGAAAGGTCTCGCCCGTGGGCCTCAGTTTCTCCCGAGTGATTATATGATGATTGTTCCTCTTTTTCTGTGCTTTGAAGCTTCATTTATACTGATGGATATTTGGGAATTGTTTGGATGGTAAATGCTGCCGGCGTCGTCTTCACGTCATTGCTACAACTGCCATAGCAAGAACACAGCAGTGCAAAATGACTGCAGCTCAAGTCCTAAATTAAATGGTAGGTTAAAAATAATGTCACTAATAAGAAAAGTAAGCAATAAAAGAGAGGTAAGGGGAAAAAAAGAAAACCATCCCAGCTATGTGCAAATTTCTCATTGACGCTGATGCCAAAATAGAAACCCTGGAGTTAAGAAAGGGCTCCCCAGCACACACTGCAGTGATTTAATTAAGAGTGTGAGCAATGCACAAGAGGGAAAAGGCCTGGGAATGAGGGGTACCAGGGCTGCGGATGCTTTTCCCTCCTCCCTAGTTGTCTCCCCTCAAGCCTCCGTGCAGTACTCAGGCTGTTTGCCGGGCAGGGCAAGGTGAGCGTAGGTAGAGACCTTCAGAGGAAATGCTTCAGTTTTGGTGTTTTCGCTCTGTCCTGGTCCCTGCGTCACCCCAAAGCCTGGGGATCGCTTCCCCTCCAGGCCGGTTTGCCCTAGGACATTCCCCTCGTGAAGGGCAGCGGCCGCAGCATCCCCTGCGCGGCCCGCACC
>NW_010208260.1:0-1932 GCF_000695765.1 Mesitornis unicolor
ATTGCATTTTCATGATTTCTATTGCATTTTCTAATTTTTATTCCATTTATGGTTTTCATTTCATGACTTTCATTGCATTTTATGATTGAATTTATTGCACTTTATGATTTTTATTGCATTTTATGATTGATTTCCATTGCATTTTTATGATTTCCATTGCATTTTTATGATTCCTATTGCAATTTTTTGGTTTTCATTGCAATTTCTGATTTTTATTGCATTTTATGGTTTACATTTTATGGTTTTCATTACATTTCATTATTTTCATTGCGTTCTATGATTTTCATTGCATTTTATGATTGAATTTATGGCATTTTATGATTTTTATTGCATTTTATGATTGATTTTTATTGCATTTCATGATTTCTGTTGCATTTTTATGATTTCTAATGAATTTTTATTATTTAATTGCATTTTTACGCTTTCTATTGCATTCTATGCCTGAATTTATTGCTTTTTATAATTGACTTTATTGCATTTTTATGCTTTCTATTGCATTTTATGGTTTTTATTGTACTTAAAGTTTTTTAACGTATTTTATTGTTTTATTTCATGGTTTTTATTGCATTTTATAGTTTTTAGTGCATGTTATGGTTTTATTTTACGATTTTTGTTGCATTTTATGACTTCTATTGCATTTTATGGTTTTCATTGTGAAGATTTTTATAGTATTTTATGATTTTATTTTACAATTTTCATTGCATTTTACACATTTTATTGCATTCGATGATTCCTTAATTGCATTTTTATTATTTCTATATTGTATTTTTATGTTTTCTATTGCATTTTTTGGGGTTTTTTATTGCATTTTTTGGTTTTTTATTGCATTTTTTGTTTTTTTTTTCATTTTTTGCTTTATTTTATTATTTTTATTGCATTGTAAGACTTTTCTTGTATATTATAATGACTCATAGCTCAACTTTGCAGCACCAATGAGCAGCGGGCGACCTCCCTTGCAAATTCAGGTAGCGAAATGTTCCCAATTGGGCAAGGCCAAATGGAAACAAACCCAAATCCCCATGGATCTTCCTGGAGGACACCAGGGTTGGGGTTCCCCTGTACCTACCCACAACACAAGGAGGTTCGATGGACGATGGAGATGATCCCGAGAGGTGGTCCCAATGTATTTGATCTCCTCCTGATCTCCAAAGAGGATTTTCTTGGTCTTCCACATGGTCCATAAAAAAAAACCACGGCTGAGTAGTGGTTATTTACTCAATGGTCTTGTTGAGTAGTGGTTATGGTCTCAATGGTCTTGTTGAGTAGTGGTTATGGTCTCAATGGTCTTTAGAGACATGGTTGAGTAGTGGTTATGGCCTCAATGACCTTTAAAAACACGGTTGAGTAGTGGTTATGGCCTCCATGGTCTTTTTTAGACACAGGGTTGAGTAGTGATTATTTACTCAATGGTTTTCTTTAGAGACATGGTTGAGTAGTGGTTATTTACGCAATGCTCTTGTTGAGTAGTGGTTATGGCCTCAATGGTCTTGTTGGGTAGTGGTTATGGCCTCAATGATCTTTAGAGACATGGCTGAGTAGTGGTCATTTACTCAGTGGTCTTCTTTAGAGACACAGCTGAGTAGCGGTTATGGCCTCAATGATCTTTAAAAACACGGTTGAGTAGTGGTTGTGGTCTCAATGATCTTTAAATCCACAGTTGAGTAGTGGTTGTGGTCTCAATGGTCTTTGGAGACATGGTTGAGTAGTGGTTATGGCCTTGATGACCTTTAAAAACACGGTTGAGTAGTGGTTATGGTCTCAATGGTCTTTAGAGACACAGTTGAGTAGTTACTGCCTCAATGGTCCTGTTGAGTAGTGATTGTGGTCTCAATGGTCTTTAAAAACACGGTTGAGTAGTGGTTGTGGTATCAATGATCTTTTTTAGACACAGGGTTGAGTAGTGGTTATGTACTCAATAGTCTTCTTTAAAGA
>NW_010208261.1:0-2908 GCF_000695765.1 Mesitornis unicolor
CAAAGGCCTTACTAAAGTCCAGGTAGACATTAGAATTTCCTTAATTAAAGCATTTTTTGTTTCCCATAGATTACGTTGTTGTTATAGTTCTTCAGTAACTTATTTGTAAAGAAAACTTTGTATTGTAAGAAATTACTGTTTGCACTGGAGAGTTTTTGGACTGTTATCCTCAATTTAAAGAGGAAATATGTAATACTTGATACTGTTAATGTGCTTTTTCTTATACTAGTGATTGTGCCATAGACACCTTCATTAAGTGAACTATTGTAATGTTTTAATGTCATCTTACTTTCCAATGTAAACCTGTAGTTTTTATGCCACCAGTACACCAGTCAGAACTGATGGCTTGGCTTTGTTGTGGCAGGTGCCATAGCACTACTCCAGATTTGTAGTAGCGCTTAGATTTGCTCTTGGGAATGCTCCTGTTGGTTTCATGAGGATGTACTGGCAACGTTTATTGCCACAGTGAGATCTCTTTAGTGCTTTTCTTTACTGATTATTACATGTGTAAAAAGGAAACTATAGAGTGCTTGAATGAACATGCATCTTCAAGCTGGTAATGAGGATACCATTTGCATGAATGGTAGATGGGGAGGAAGATGAATGGTTTTAGGCTAAGACGGACAGATACTTGGAATCAGAGAATTCAGTCTGATGGGTAGAGGCTAACAGCTGGTTCTGTTTTTTGGTTTTGCTTTTTTTTTTTTAACTTGCTAGGGATTTGACTTCAGAGATGGGGCTCCATTGAGCCAAGTGGTTTTGGAGTACAGCTTATTTGATGGAATGTTTTCCAGACTCCCAACAAAATACTGGCTATTGGTGAATCTTAACATGCACCCACCCTATCATTTTCCTTTACAAAACTGCAGTAATTTCTCGATTGGTAGAAGAAAATGAAGCGCTTACACTAAAGGAGGATTTGATACAATCCAAAGAAGCTCAGAGATCTGCATTCCTGTAAAATTGTATGGCTTTAGTTTCTTTTTTCTTTGACTAATCAGTTCCTTGGTTCATTTCTCTTCCCTAAGACCTTAGAAGACCTTCAGGTTGTTACAGAGGATAGTATCTTATCCTCGTTAATCTGTCAACAGCTGAGCTGATCTTTATTTGCAACCCCAAATATCTAAGTTAGATTTTCTGAGAGGAGAGAACACCTACATGATATAATCATCTCCTGTTTCTTTTGTGTGTCGGTGTACAGCTAGGAGTAGTTCTGGCTCCAAAGAGGTTAGAATCCAGTATATCTCTATTTTGACCTTTGAAGGAGAGACAAATCGTGAATCCTGTATGTGGTGGATTTTTCTTGTGTCCAGACTCTGGAATGGGCTCTCCTGCGTGTAAACTATCCTTCATTTGAGCATTATTTCTTTTAATTTAGGCATGGATTTATGCCTTCCCATTATCTGTGAAAGTTGGTAGTTGTTAGCGTTTTCATATTTCACTGAAAGCTGTTACAAGGTTCTTGTAATACTCGCTCCTTCCAGTGAGTAGATGGGTGATCTTCAGCTGCCACAGAAGGTGGCTGGTTGAAGAGATGCATGTACCTGCTCTGCAGCATTCTCTGAGCTGGTGTGCCTGTGGGGCAGACAGACTCAAGCACATCTTTATAAATGTTGGTGAGGTCTGTATAGAGGTAGTTCCTTATTTATCTTTCTCCTCAAACGAGTAGTTTTGAGGCATATAGTCTTTCCTAGCCTTTGTTGTTGTTGTTAGTCTTACAGTGCTGGGTGTCAAGAATCATGATAGGGCTAGAATTTAACGTACAGGATTTGGGGTGTATTTCTACCATTTTTCTCTATTTTAAGGAGTCTTAATTTTTACTGAATGTAGGTACCATTCACTCCAGTTCCTGTAGGTCAGGCATTTTTCGCTGAATGTATTCTGGCCTGCTGTCACCTTTGCGTAAGCCGACTGTGATAATTTTTTTAATAATCCCTGTGATAGTAATTTGGTGATTAATTTGATGGATAGTATTTTGAGCATTATGAAGCTTTCCGCTAATATTCTCTGCTGGCTTTTTTATTTCTGAGCACAAGCCAGAAGTGAAACCAGATTGCAAGCTTAAGGCAGAAGACTGCTGTTAGTGGGAGTGTTGGGTGTAGACCGATTTGGATATGGACCTTTTTGTAAGTGATGAGTTTTATGGGTAAGGAAGATAGTACGTGACCTGGAACTCTACTTAACTAACTTCTGCCTCCATAGCTTGTCAGAACTGCGTGTCCTGTCTAACCCCACAACTAGTGCCTAGCCGTCAGTTGCAGGATCTTTCCTGTGGATCTCTGGTTGAGCAGCGATTGAAATTCTCATTTTGCCAGCTATAACCCTTTCTATGAGGCTTTCTTAACTACTTCAATGAGGATTTTGATGGAGGATTCTCACCTCAGTTTTTGTTGGCTTTATCTCAGATGCTGAACGCCACAAAGGTGGGACAGAAATACAGTAGTGCAGAAGTAGGGGAAGCAATAAACAAGGCTACTTGTGACAGTGTGTCTGTAGCTCTTGTAAAATTAGAAGTATTTCAAGGGTTGTACAAACCTGATCAAGGTGAGGTTGCCATTTTGCAGCAGTTGAAGCCTTCAAAGGCTCAGTCGTACCTTTTCTCTTTCATGGGTATTAAGGCCTACGCAGTTGTGTAATGAGAACTGCTCCTGAGTCTGTCCAGGACAAAACCAAGTGGGTAAGTTCCTCTATTGATCCTCTGGCCTGTGTCATACTTTGTTGTCAGTAAATTGAATGATTGTACTGCATCTCACCTCTGTTTTTTTTAACTGAAACAAGCTTCTGCTTTTAAACTAAATCATCTTGAAATCTTCCATTCACTACTTATTTCTTTTAAGAAGTTTTTATTAATTATCTTGCTTTTTATGTGAATTGTGTGTTAGTCTATATGAAAGCCTGTATGGCAGCA
>NW_010208261.1:2939-3960 GCF_000695765.1 Mesitornis unicolor
TCACACAGGAAGTTTTTTGGCTGAGTGAAACCTCCAGAGGGCTTTTTTAGGAAAAAATATCAGTATTGGTTAAGCTTGCAGCAAAAAACGAGGCAAGTGCATTATTGCATCAATCAAATTGTGAATGCTATGAAAATGCAGTTTACCTACAAGCCACATTCCTTCCACTTATATTGAGTTAAAAAGTTGTTGGCTATAACAGTGATTTTTGTTAAGGTTTAACTTTTTTCCTAATAAATAAAACAATTTGCTGCAGTGTGGGGTTGTCAGCCATCTATTTGATTATTTTTACAAGCTGGTTTATTTCATACTGAGTAAGGACTTCTAAATTTGAGGAAATATCTGGCCTGCTCTAGTGTGCCAAAAATGTGCCATACTTTGCTTTGACTCATTGACTTCAATTGTATTTTCTTTAGAATACTCACTCTACTGAGATTTTCTATAGGCGTCCTTGTCTCTTCCCCTAGGCTGTCCTGCTGTCCCCTTACCATTCTGGAGGACAGGTTTCAACAGTATACTAATATCAAATTTACTTTATCAGCATGTTTTTCAGAAGTCTGTTTCTAGCAGTTGCCTTATTTGACAAATCTGGCATATGTTTTTTGTTTTTTTTTTTTTTTAGTTCATGTTGGAAATTTGACTGTCAGCTTCTGGCACCCTAGCCTGCCTGTCTGCCCCAAGAATAGAAGTCTGGAAAGGAGGTTGCTCCCTTGAATCAAATTTTCTTGTATCTTGTGTGGGTTCGAAAGAAGAAAGTAAATTTTTTCAAGGACTGAAGGGAGTTAACATGCTTGGCTCCCACAGAATTAGGCTTGTTTGAAAAACCTAGCTGCTGCCAATTCACAATTAATTTTCCCCTGCTGGCTGTAATGAATGTGTTCTGAACAAATGTTTCAGGAGTTCCTGGCATTATAAGCTACAAAATGAAAACTCCCTGAAGAGCTGGAAACCTGCAATAGTTGTGTTGGGCAACAAAAAGGAGAAGGTTCATTGACATTTTGACATTGTGCATAGAGAAAGA
>NW_010208261.1:3980-18000 GCF_000695765.1 Mesitornis unicolor
GATGCAGGCCTTGGTTAGACTCCCATGAAAAAAGGAAGATAGATTTTTTTTTTTTGGGGGGGAGGGAGGGTGTGGGCAATGTAGAGATCTGTTTGTGGAAAAATAGTATAATCTAACAGGGTCTGTCCTGCCAATGATAAATGATGACTCCTATGTTGGGCACTAAGCTTAGCACTTGAAAATCCACAAAAGTCTTCCATGCGAATGTATCAGGAGCGGTTATTTGGATAGCTCTCATTCAGCTGCTGACTGATGGGACATACTCATTTAACATGAGAAACCCTCATAGAAACCAGTCCACTGACTTTACAAATAGCAAAATTAAGAATTAATTTTTGCACAGAATACTGCACATAACTCAGAAATGCTTGGAAGAACAGTCATGGCCTGTGCATTTTAAATATATTACTTCTGAGGGATTTTGTTCTCCTTATGATTACTGTTGAATTCAGTCCACTTATTTTTCAATACTGTCAACACAACAAAATTGCTCTCAACTCTTAGCTCTTTCACATACTTGCACTTCAAGTGAGATGGATTAGATGGGAGTATGCCAGTGCTGAACCCTTAATCCCTGAGTCTGGAAAAATGTTGGTTTAGGCCATCTTACATTTAAATTAAATTTTGTGTATTGTGGGGGAGCAATTACAGCGATCAGAAACTGAAAGGAGTAGATGGCTTGCTTTTGTATGTGCAGCGTGCTTTTTCTGATGAGTCCTTTTGTGTAGCATTAAAAATGTAGTGTTAAAGTTGGACTGTGCCGTTCTTCTCCTCACTCTCCTTGTCCCAGGTCTCTGCTAGCTGTAGTTGCAATGCGGGTTTGGGTTTTTTTGCTGCAGCAACTTTCACTGCCATTGAACTCTGAATAGAGGCTGAATACCTACTTTCATTGTGGCTTTTTATATATCATGAATTTTGCTGTTATGTATGTTGCCATCATATTCTTTCTTGTCTGGAAGAACAAAACATATATTCATTGCTATCCTTGTTTTATTAAATAAGCCATATTCAGACACACTAGGACAGCACTAGGTAGGTCTTTTTTGGAAACTTCAGGTGTTTCAAATATAACATACATCTGGCGGTATACACACACGTTGTTTGGCTTGATATTACACAACTGTCTTTTGAATTCCAGCAAGTGGAGGAGTCTGGCTCTTACTGTTTGTACTGCAGTTCATTTATGGGTGTAGATATGAAATGAGCATCTCGCTAAATGGAAGTCTTGGTCAACCTCTGACTCTTGCCTTAAAGGTTTGAGAATAGACAATATGAAAAAAATACCAGCTTCTTTCCAGATGGCTGACTACTTGATGTGTCTTTATGTTTAGCTGTCATTCAAATGTGAATGCGGTGGTGATTTCAAGTGTCTTGTATTTTCCTGGTTTGAAATGATCCCTTTTATACATTGTATATTTAGAGATTAACTGTTTGGCTTATCAATGGGGATTTTAGAGGGAAAAAAAACCCCAACTTGGTGATATAGCAAAGTCCAGGATGTTAATGTCCATAAGCAGACTTGACAGTGCAGGTCTTTAGCTCCACATGCCATGTTGCAGACAGTGGTTGTTTTGAAATCGTTTGCAGTGGACTGTTAACGGTCTGCAGAATGGTATTTCAGTTTTGAAACATCTTGTGCATGATAAGTTTCATGGTTTTTGTTAGTGAAAAAACGTTTTTCTGCAGTCTGAGGGGAAAAAGTTTCATAGACGGGCTTTGTGGAAAGGAGTTTCTTGTAATTGGGAAGAAAAAAGGTAGATATAGTTTTTAAACTATGAGTCTGAATCACACTTTACATCATGGCTTTAGATAGCTTGTATCTTTGAATATTAACTACAATTTAATGATCAAACTGTTTAATACTGTTGTAATCTTGCTAAAGCTCACTCAATGAATTTTCAGGGTTTTTTCTTTTTTGCTTTTTGTTTTGGAGCCTAACTTCATGTTTAATGTAAGGGATACCTCTAATAATGCAGCCAAAGCTGTTGCGGGTTCTGTAGAAGGGCCAAATCACTTACCTTCTGTGACCGTTATACCAGCAAATTCTGATGTTATCATTTTTTCTGTTAAGTCACAATGGCTGTTTCCTTACTTAGCAGCATTTAAAAAAGAGAATCAGGTGCTCATTGCATGTGCCGGCTTCCTTTTTCAGGCACCACACTTAGCGATAACATTTAGTGAATGTAGATCCAATTACTTTGCTGAAAAGCTTTCAGCATCTTGTGGCTGAACTCACCAGTGGCTGGCTCTCTCCGGGTGTTTGTGTCTGTGAGCTGGGAAACTGAGATATAATCACCTCTGTTAATGAGAAGGGAGCCTTACACTGGAAGTCCTATTGACAGTGTGTTGTGATAAAGCATTCTCGTAACCTCCTTAGCCTGGAGCATTCTTGTGAGTAATGGCCATGTTATGTCCTGTTTGCTGAGGGCATTTTCCTGACGGTCTTTGTTTAATTTTACAGTGAAATCTTACTTCTGTAGAAGGTGCTTGAGCATGGTTTAGTATGTGGAGCCAATGTATGTGGATGCAGGTGTGGAGGTAGCTGATGGAAAAGTAAATTGGACACATCTGTGTGATAGATGGCATCAACCTGCAAATGAATAAAGGTTGTAATGACATCTCAGAACTGTTCCAAAGTTAGGCAAATACAGCATTTAAACAAGTTGGCTTACTAGCTGTTGTTTTCATTTGAAGTTTCTCGTTGGGTTGTACTGGCTGTATTCAAATTGTGTAGGGGAAGTTTGCATGTGGCCCTCCTGCAGGCTCTGGGAAGCAATTCCTGGTCAGAGGGTTGCAGAAAGTTACCACAAGACAGTATCTGGAACATGTGCCTTAGGTGTTGTTTTCCACATTTGAGCTGAATGCTCTGCTTACTGGCCTGTTAGCTGTTTTGCAGTGACTTTCATTCTGCTTTGCTGCCTTCTCTTTTCCTCTAAATCTCTGAAGCTGCTCCTTCCCAACTCTTTAATGGTTCTGTTTTCCTGAAGATACGTGGAGGAACAGGAGATAGCAGTTCTTTTGTGCTTCAGGATAAGAGGAAGGGCAGGGGGAACCCTTCTGCTCGCTAGTGGTACTGCATTTCAATGAAAGAGTGAATAACCTCATTCTCTTCTTTGCTGTCTTCTGTCTGGCCAAAATCCACTTCATGAGATGTGGTTAGGCATATAGCATAAAGTTTTGATAATGTGTTAATTGTAGCGTGTTCTGCATTTTCAGTCAGGTGAAGGTGGAAGTTGAACTCAGCAGTGGGACAATTGTCCTTCTTGGGCTTTCATCCAGTTCCACCACTTGGATCTGCCAATGTGTTTGGGCTGTTCACCAGGTTTATTTGCTGTCAAAAAGTCATCAATATTGTATGGTGAGAATATAAATTGTATTAATATAACATAAAATCCAAGAGAGATTATGTAATAATTCTCACAGTGTAGGATTATGCTGGTAAGTATTTTTATTACTTTTTGAACTTCCTGCTCATTTTCTTTTAAACAGTAGCCAGAACCAGTGAAGCTGCCTGATCTTTATGGAATGAGGCAGTGCTTGCCTGTATGTTGTGCCTTCTGAACGTTCTTGACCCAGTCACTTTTGCTATGGAGAAGTAAAAGGAGGAGGAAAGTTGACTGATTTAGTGTTTCATGTGAGAACAAAGTGGCATGTAGCACCTTCAGCTAGTATAGACTTTGCTCCAGCACCTGCATGGTTGAAAATCCCTTATTTCTCTCCCTGCACATCCAATTCCTAGTTGATCTATTACATTCCACCACCCTCCTTTTTTTATATTTTCTTTTGTCTTGTAATGAGCTTCTGCCTCAAAGAGGCAACTTCATATCCTTCTGATGCTTTGTGTCTTTAAAACTACGATGGCTGTCTCGGCATCTTTCTAGTGCTGAGGCCTACGATTGTCCCTAATGGCTTGATTTTGGAGCACAGTGACCAAATGTACTGTGAAAGGTCATATATTTTCTCTTATCTTCGGAGTGATAAAAAGACCCTAAATCCATGCTTAATGCATCTTTAAGGAAAGCAATGAACTGTTAGCTGCTGGTAGGTTGACAGAGAGCATGGAGATAACTGATGAGTGTTGATATGGGAGGTGACACCAGGGGGAACTGGTGCTGTTGCTGCAGCACCAGCCTTGGAAGTGTCAGGAGGCAGTGGTGGTCTGGGTTTGACTGGCCTCACTCATTGTGCAAGTCTGCCAACCTGCTGCTGAAATTGCTCCCCAGCCTTTGCTCGAGGTTGATCCAAGCAGGAAAGAGGGTGGTACTGCAGCAGAAGCGTCCAGTGTTTTCTGTGGAAGAAGTAAAATACTTTCATATGATTGAGGGAGAGGATTTTCTTCCAAAAAATATGTAATGGCTTTCTATATGGAATTAAGGATATAAATCTGTAATTTACTACTGTTTTTTTTTACTTGAGCTCAATTTATGTTACAAGGTTTTACAGGATTTCAGCATAGCTGACCTGCATTGTCTTACAGGCATTTATATTCTGGTTTGTAGGAGTTTGGAGTCTGCTGTTACTCAGTCGCAGGTTTGAAACTCCCAATTGCTTCTGATAAGCAGTCCTGTGTCACCTGCAAATAACTTTATCAAGAAAGGCCCCAACAGTTGTAAATAAAATAATCTTATTTTCTAGATGCAGGACTGAAGTGGTGGCTGCTCTTATTGTAGATGCTGAGCCATTTATAATTTCGTTGTTCAAGATCTTTAGTGCTGAGTTTGTTACAAACTGAGTTGTGTGAATTTTTCAGCCAGCCTGTGCTTTTGTTGTCTGTAGCTGTATTGAATGGTTTGGATTTAATGTATCTTTAATTTTAGTCAGGAAAATAAGTGTTGTTCACTCATTTAGTCTGGACTTTGTTTTTTAAGTACAGTAGTCTTGTACACCTGCCTTTCTTATTTTTGTGGATTTTTTTGTTTGGTTGTTGGTGGTTTTGGTTTTTTTTGGGTTTTTTGTTTTTGTTTCCCTCCCCACCCCCTTGCATTTCTGTGTGAAAAATGGGTGCAATTTGAAGGAAGTTCTGAGGGCTCACTTTAAGTGAGATTTTAAAAAATCATGGCTGTGATCCCTCAACCCCCTAGTGTTACCTTCAGATGTCAAACAAAAAGCCAGAGTCAATGCTAATTAATTATTTGCCAGGTGCCTGTAGCTGTGTAGCAGTTTGCTTATTAGCATAACAAAACTACTGTGAGCCTTGTAGCTAATATTTGACATGGAAAACAGTGGATATGAAAGTTAAAGCATAAAACGTTGTGGGTTTACTTAGAGATGTTTTGTTCTGGAGTTGTGTTAACTTACATGGGGTGAGTCTTGCATTTCTGTCTGAAGCAATGTTAGCTATGAGGCTTGATGAGCTAAAGAATATTCTCAGTTTATAACTGAAGGTCAGTTTACTGTTGCATTCTTACATTCGCATGGTTATCTTGGATTCAGAGCCTGGCACACAGTGCACTCCAGTTTCAACTGAGACTTTTTTTTTGTAGTTACAACTGCAGTGTGTGGACCTCTTTGTCTAAATGCATGTCTCCAACTATCTTTGCCTGTTCTGGTTTGGCATACTTGTTCTTCACTGAAATACTCTTCATAAATGTAAAACGTTGGAGTGTAATGTAAAGGTAGGCTATGTGATTCCTCTACTGATGTATTCTCTACATTGTATTTTATTCAGATAATATTCAGATAGTGGGTTGTATTCAGAGAATGGTTCTCATTCACATTCAGATTCAGTGTAAAATCAGAATGCTCTTATTTTTGAAGAGTTCCAGTACTGAAAGCCAACTCAAAGTTTGGGTGTAATTTAAAATGTTCTGGGTCATTTTGGACTTACATATCTGTGCTCTGACTATTGGACTGTTGAGATTTCCAAGCTAGTATTTTCTCCAGTTTTTTGTTTCCTTTCTCAGACCTAGGGAGACTGGTGTTTTCCCCCCTGCCTATTGAACTGCCAGGTAATGACAGTAGAGTTAACTGGGTGAGATTCATAACTACCTTTGCTGCCTTATGAAAAATGGAAAGATTTTCTATTTATTAGTACCTAGTCCTATTAATTTCTCAAAGCATAATCATTGAAAGATGGCTACAGAACAAGAAATATTCAAGTCTCTTTGCAGACTCTTCTCTGAGGACAGAGAGATTCACTGTCCCTCTGTTCTGCTGGGGCCTATGACATGTGCCAGTGACTCAGGTGGAGGAAACGTGTTCACTGTGCTCCCTTTGCCGTGATTTTATAGCCCATCTGAAGAATTTTTTGTGTGTTTGTGTTCTCCTGTTTGTCTTCCAGGGGTTCAGAGCAGGTTCATTACCCTGAGACATTTTTAAAAAATGAAACTGAGATGATGGTGCTGTGTACATAACTTGTATGTTGGATTGCTTGTGGCAAGCATCTGTGCCTTGAGAGGCTACTCAAGATGGGAAGCTCTTTGATGTGTAAGCCTATCTTGCTCTAAGGAGGTGGCTATTATGACTTGTAAATGTTTGTTTTCCAACCTACTCAAGAAAAACAGATTGTGTTTATTGTACTTGAAAATTAATCGGAGAAGGAAAAAGGAAGAAAAAGAATGGGAGAAGAATGAGTTTTATTCATCCAAAATGAAGTTTGGTGCATGGTGGTGTGAAGAAGCTAGGTGGAGACAGAAAGAAGTGGTTATCAGTCCTTGCTTATGTTACTGTGTTTTGACTCTTAGCAATAGTAGTACCTAGTCCTATTAATTTCTAAGAGCATAATAATTTGAAGAAGGCTAAAGCCGATGAGAAATATTTAGGCCCTCTGATGATGAGGGTTTGACTAGCGATTTTTTTAAATTTTTTTTTTTTTACCACTTACCATATTAAATATAAAGCTGCTAGTGAGCTGCGCTTATGTTGCGTTAGTGTCGTTCCAGAGACTACAAAGAAACTGCTGTCTGGTTGTTGGCTGTTTCTGCCTTCACTCAGTCCCATTGACTTCAAAGAAAAACAAGGGAAGTTTTTTCCTGCCCTTTCCCAGATGGGCAGCAGTTTTTCTGTCAGGAGTGTGTGGTACTGCACAGGCCTTCCTTATGCATTAATTGTTGGCTTCCCTTTGATTGTTTGTTTTGCTCTTTCCACTCTGATCCTTAAGAGCCAGCAAGGCAAATGTGTGAGCAGACTTCACAGGACCTGCAGATGTGCTGAGATAAAGCCAACCCTCGTGACAAAGACAAATCTGTGTCTGTACTGACCCGATCTGATTAGAGGCCCTGTTTTGACCATCAGGTTTTTAGCACTTTCAAAGACACAAACTTTTAAAACTGGATATTTGAAGTGATCTTATATAAATTCCCTCCTCGCCCAGGACTTCTTTCCTAGTTTGTACTGCTGGCATTATTGCATCCAATGATTGTTTAAAGAAAAAAAAAAAAGGGGGATGTATAAGTTTTCACAACTAGTCTTGAAAGATAAGCTGAATGAATCTAAAAATTTAGTGTGTGTGAAAATTATACTTTTATTTTTTTTAAATTGCTTGTTTACATGGAATAGCTTCCTCTGCTATACTGTAAAAGCAAATCTTTTGAATTGTGTTGTTTTGAAAAAAATAATATTGGTTTGCCTCATACGTGAATGTTTAATTTACTCCTGTTAGGAGGAGTGAAATTTCTTCTTCTGTGTCATCTTACTGTTTGAAGAAAACTTAACCTCTCTGAAAATCAAAATGTGCGCTTTGGCCGAAAACAAAGCATTGTGGATGTATTGCTTTGACTGTCTTTACTTCCTATGATCTCTCATTTTATTTTCTGTATTGAAATAAGGACACATAAGCTAATGTAAACCAGGCACAAACAGATTAAGTGTATCCTTCTCCAGTAAACAACCATGTTAAAAAGTATTTTAATCTATTGAGAGGCTCAGTTTTTTTTGTGGTTGATGTGTTTTTAATCCTCATGCAAAGATTGTCCTTGATGCTTATTTGCAGCTAACATTTCGCTTTTCAAAAGAATTGTTGATTTAGGAATTCTTTAGTTACTTTATTTCCTGTATGTTCCTCATGTGTGCAGATACTTAGGGGGGTTTTTTGTTTGTTTTTGTTTTGTTGTTTTGAGAGTCTAATTTGAACTTGGAAAGAGTTCAGTACACTGTAACTGTTGTATGTGAATTAAGAAGGGAGGCTTACTGAGGAGAAGTTTTAGATAGGATTTGGCTGCTAGTGTTTTTGGGATGATGCTATGCTCAGTAGTTACATTGTAATCTAGTATTTCTTTAATTTTCTTACAGTAATTGGTCTAAGATTGCTTAAGTTACTCTTAGGCAAAAACTCATTTGAAGAGGCCCTCATGTAGCAGGCAGTATCCTAGCCTGATGAAATGTGTAATATATCCGTGATTACTTCAGCTCTGTACTTAAATGTGTTAGTCACCTGATACAGTCTATAATTTCCAAAGCATTTGCTCAAGTACTTCGTTTAATTGGACCCTTTGCAGAAAGGGAAACAGAGGAGTGCCACAGCGCTGAGGTGAGTCTCCATTGGCAGCTGCCTTCCTCCTAGGAAGCTGACAGATGCAAACACTGCCCAAAATGATGCCACTGCCAATATTGTGGTGGGTTGGTGTTTGGTTTGGTTTGGTTTGGTTTGTCTGTTTTCCTTAATTTGCTTGTTTGCTTTACTTTATGGCTTGTGGCAAAGAATAGTTTCAGGGCTACATGCCTGTAACTGTATCAGCTGAAATGAAAATGCCCATGCTGTTTGTGAATACTGTGGAAAGGGAGGCAAAGTTACGTTTTGGTAGCAGGGTTGAAAGCTTGTGAGTCAGCCCTGCTAAATATACTGTTAAGAGGGACCACTTTGTGAGTACTCAGAAGTTTGATTGCTTGGAAGTAACTTCTTCCTGTTATCCATCACCCCCTAGTTAAGGGAGAATTCCCCTGTTAACATCCTTTCGTAGGTGGCTGCATTTTTATAGTACTGTGTTTTATCTGGAAGGCAGATAAGGAAGCACCTTTTACAGTCAACTTTCTAGGACTGTTTCTACTGTATGGCCTTCTGTGTTTTCCACAGTTTTATTGCTGGATGCTTAAAAGCAGTTTATCTCTGCTCAACTACCTTCTGTCCCTTGCTCTCACCTGGGCTTTAATTTCTGTCTGAGCTCAATCAGTATAGATATTTTTCTTGAATATTACTGACATGAAAGAATGTTTGTGGCTTCAGATGGTAAAAGGATATAAAAAAGTTTTATCTTCTCTCTAGCATCTTAAAGCGTTTTCACTTCTAATGCAAGCAGATTCAGAGTTTTGGTGAAGGAGAACAGCAATACTATGGAATTCCTGAGGAATCTTTTTTTTCCTATCTCGCTGTGCTGTCACATGTTTCTATTCCTTGTGTTATCTTGAAGGTTTATGCTGCTTTTGAATTTCTAACTAGAAATGATTAAAAATTTCTTGTTTAATTTCATGCAGGTAAACTATTGAGCTATAAAGACAATGTAACTGTTTCCAGATAAGTATTTGTTTTCAGCGCTGGAACCTAGAGATGTGGGTTTGTAACTTATTCTGTTGTACTGTAATGCAAACTGAACTATGGAAGCTTCCAAAGCAGTGAAACTGAAAATGTTGCCTTTTCTCTATTTTTTGAAGTTTGTTAGAAGAAGACAGAATGTATAGTCGATGGGCCCTCATATAGGTAGGATTATTTGGATCTGGTCGGTGTTAGGATCTGCTGAGTTCAATAAATATCTGGAACAGATTTAATCTCTTGTACAAAAAGCTGTTTGTCTTAGATTTTTACAGAAACTTGTTTTGTTTGCTTTTATTCCTTAAAGCATCATATTTGCAACATGCAATGTTGTTACAGAAATGATACAGTTCTACTGCTTCAGCTGTCTTCACATGTGTGAATGTAGTCCTTCACCTGCTGGGAGGCTGGGGTGTGATACATTTTATTAGGGTTTCTCTTAGGTTGCTTAAGGCTGTTCAAGGGCAGGTATCTTGTGTTGTTGCTGAGATCGAACCAGGCAGCTCTGCGTCATTCTTCAGAAATCCCTCTGCTGTGACTGAGGAATATTTAACAACCAGCAGCAATAATACGTAGTATGCGAACATTTGCTTCTTGATCAGCTGTGGATTTTGGGAAGTCGGTATTCATATTTCCGTAAAACCAAAGCCCCACCTCTACTACAACTGATGCGGGCAGCCCAGTTGCTGGCCACTGAAATGTAGTCTGACTAGAAGTACCACTTCAGCTTGTCTGGAGGTGGTTGTGGTACCAAATAAAAAATGCTAGAGGCTGTTCTAATGCAGTGATAAATTTTGAGAAGGATTTAGAGATGAGTTTCGAGGCTATGACCAATCTTCATCTGTTCTTCTCTAACTCCCCTTTTGTACTCTGTTCCACAGGCTGTGGTGTGAGAGTCAGTAATACTTAGATCTGTTTGTCTGTGGATGATACATCATGTAGCCTTAGAATGCTTATAGCAGTCATTAAATCCTTCTTATATATTGGGAGGTAATAGATCACATTGCAATATACAGTCTAAAAATAATTAAATGGTAGAATATCTCTCTCTTACTGACCTTAACCTAAAATCCAATTCATCAAGAACTATGTTGTTAATGTGGGTATTTTAATCTTATTTTCATACTGTCTAAATGACAGAAAACAACATAGCCAGAGTCCAGTCCTTCCCTCTACTTTGATGTAACATATATGCTGTTGCTATGCATGTGGAACAGGCATGTATGATTTCCATTTTTTAAATACATCCTTTTTCATGCTGTGTTTCACTGAAGTCTGATTGCGCTAGTGAAGCAATAATGTGGAGATGCTTCTAAAATACCAGCCTGAGAACTACTTGTGGGAGGAGTCTCACTAAGTCATTCCTCCTTACGAAATTTTCACTGCCTCCTGTCTTTGTCATATTTAAATTAGAAATTCCAGGATAGGGATTGCAATTAATTTTATGCATTCTGCACAGCAGAACAAATAACAGCATAAAACAGTAATTAATTATGAAATCATTAAGTGGTGGTGTTTATTTTTTTGATGGCCCAGCAGAAATGTATTGAAACTTGTTAGGATTCTTTGCCCATTAACAGTCTGAAATGCTGCACTGCATTATGCACTGCACTGCAAATATGCACTGCAACATTCCTAAGGTATGTTGCTTTACTTTTCAGAAGAGTAGACTGACACTTTCCTGTTAAGAGTTCGGAACAAAAGGAGTCAAGATGGTGCTCCAAGTTTCTGCTACATTAAAAATATGGATCTACAGATGTATATAGAAAACTAACAACACATGGGAGTGTTTTTTAATTATAGACTGATTGGTCTTTCACTTGAATGTGTGTTTGTCTGAAAATAAATGCATAGAAGAATTCTTGAACCGCTTTAGACTATTTGAACACTGAAGGTGGTGTATTAGGTTGTAGCAGTTAAGTTAGGATTCTGTAACAATGTGAATGTTAAACCTTTTTTTTTTTTTTTAATTTATGTCACTTCTCTGCCTACATTGCACTTGTGCATTCATGTGACCTGGCTTTAATTTAACATTTGGTAAATATTTGCATAGTAATTCCTAAAGTGTTCTCCCACACATAAAGGAAATGATGATAAACAGCTTTTAAGTGGCTTGATGTTAAATGCAAACATGACTTGCAGCCTAAGGTAAAATGCACCGTAGAGTACCTGTTCAATATTCATTCGGGAAGTGCTAGTGGGTATTACACCAGATAACCTATTCATTCTTGTTCTTTACGTATTTAGGTGTTTCTGCTGTATGCCATGGCTAAACTTCTGCTTAAGGGTTATGTGCTGTGCTGTAAGAGAGCTTCTCCACGCTCATGCTTTTAGGGTTTTTTGTAACTGTTCTGAAGAAAATCCATAGATGTGTTTTCTCTTAAGTGACTCTGCTAACTGGAGTGTGTTTAAGAGCACAGATAGATGCATCCTGCCCATAGCTTCTAGGCTGTGGTTGGTGTTTTATTGTTATGAGAGACTCATTCTTTTGTTTTTCAGAACTAATTCTTTTTTAGTGAGAATGTGAACTTCCAGTAAGAAGATACTGGGAGGAATTGTTCAAGACACTGTCACTCATTAGGAGAAAACTTGAATCTTGAACTAGAACCTGTCAGATAAAAACAAAACAAAACAAGACCAACCGAACTTGTTCTAGCATTTTAGAATACAGTTCTTACACTTTTTTCCTTTATATTTGGTAGTTTGTGCCTCCTCAATAAATATGTCCTTCTCAGTAAATATTTTCTGCTTTTAAGAGATGATAAGTGTTATTTCATTCATGCAAACATAGGCAAGCTGCCATCAACCCTTCATATGTGTAACACTGCAAGAGCCTATCACCACCATTACTGGTGTTACCAGGTTCTGGCTTTCAGACCTTTCAGAAAATACTGTAGAAGCAGAAGAGCTGTCAGTTTTGCAGGAACTCCAGTGATACAAAGTTACCCTGTTACTTTAGAAACAGTCTCTTGCCTAGCGATTTTAGTATATATGGAAACCTGAAGTGTTCTTGATGCCCTTTGTGGTTCTTGTGTAAGATACAAGAAAGTTAAAGTAAGGCCATCCTTTTCTAAGGAAAGTTTTGATTTCTCTGATGGTGATTCTATCTTGGATGTACCACAGTTATTTTTCAGACCTATTCTACTTCTTTTAAACTGTAAATAACGTGTAAAACATGAGTGCATGTGTGCGCATATTCATTTTTCCTCCTGTTACTGTCCATCCCCTACTTATCATGTGGATGAAATGCTGTTTGGGACTTAAGGTATTCAGCCTTGCATCTGCTGTTGGTTAATGGCTTTTTATATGGCATGTTAGCTAAAATATTGGTGTTTTATTTATTGAAGATGTCTCAGCTTTTGGTGGGAGTAAAGAAGGACATTAAAAATGGCTTTTTTACAGACTTTTTACATGTCTTTTATACAGACAGTTTGTATCCTGTGCGTGGCAGTGTTTGAAGTTCATCCAAAGAACAGAATATTTTCTGTGACTTTGAAATCCCTTTGGAAGGGGCGAGGTATTGTGCTGGTCGCATGAACCGTTTTTACTTCTGTGACTGTGCAGAGGGAGTTTCCTGCACCCGTGCTATCTAGCAGCAGTCACTATTTGCTTCATCAAATAAGTCTATCCAAAGTGTTCCTCTCTCCCCCAACACTTTCAGGGATGAAGTTCTGTTTTAGTTACTAGAAGCCACTTTCGCATTTGTATTTCTGAAACAGCAGGCGTTCAGTCTTGTAGCCTCTGGTGGTTTCTGTTACTGGGGAGTCCTTGAGATCAGAAGGTCAGAGTGGCTTCACACTGTGTATACCTGAGTCATAGTGTATGTGGCAGCCGTACCTAAGCTGTTAAGAGGTATTTTTCTGCTAAGGAAACTCTGAATCCTGTTCTGGTTTAGTTCTTGTATTTCAGTGTGAATTGCTATTCCTTTGTTTTAAAGAATCTGATATTGGCCATGCTTGCTCCAAAAGGTTGGTGAGGAATGGCATCTTCTGTTCGTTCAGACTGATTTTAGAACTACTTTCTTTTGGTGTGACCACTAACAAAACTATCAAATTACTGTGTTTATTATGGCCCAAAGTAAAAAGAGGGTTAGGAATTTAAGCTTAATGTAGTTTAGAGTGGCTGTGTGTCTTGAGTTTGTTTCCTGCCAACTTCCTGCATTTGCTGGGACAATAGAGATTTTGCACTCTTCTTTGTTTCTTTTTCAGTGACACATCTGGGTTGGTGCAGCTCCTCAATCGAAATAGAAGTGAACACTGAAAGCAAAATACTCCAATCAGCTGTTTATTTTTTTCACATCAGCTTTATTCTGTCTACAGGACACTTAAACAGCATAATACATATAACAGGTTTTAATATCCCTTCAGACAAAAATGCAAGCTGCAGAAGTTTGTCTAATAAAGAGGAGTGGCTTTCAAGTATGCTGTTTTAGTGTTACTAACTATGGAAACCTTTTGTGATTACATTAGTTAAAAGGTTCAGGAGGAACATCTGTAGCTACTGATGCATTCCAGTTTGAGAATCCTGTTTTGTTAGTTTATTGGTAGGGTCAAGTGA
>NW_010208261.1:18031-64493 GCF_000695765.1 Mesitornis unicolor
ACAGGGTTTCTGCATTAGGTAAACTGTTTGATGTAAGTTAATATGCTTGCTGGTTGCACAGAGGTATGTTTCCTCTCTGCCTTTTTATCTTAGAATTTTATTGTTATGGTAAAAATACTTAAACCGTGGGCTTTAAAATAGAGCTTTGAGCTGTAATAGTTGTGTGCACTTCATCACTTTGCAAAGACAAAAGCATGGTAATTGATTTTCTTAAATTTTGTTATTTTGAACACCTGATATTTAGAATAAAAACAAACATTTGCTAGTTCACAAATGTGTTGTTTCAGTGTGAGATGAAATAACTATAGTTAGAAGTAAACTACAGATGAAATGTCCCTACTTCTCAGCAACTTCATTACATGAGGAGTATCAAAACTAGAGATAAGCAACATGCTGCTCTATATAGTGCGCCCATTGTGCTTCACTTTGCTTCTGAGAACTGTGATCTGGTTAATTAGACTTGACCGGGAAACAGGGATCGGAGATATGGATGTAATATAGATGGACTCATTGGGATTGCGTGTTGCACTTCAGCAGCGCTGCTCTTTGTTTCCGAAACCTTTCTCAAAGCTGTGTGTGCGTGCCAGTTTCTTGACCCTTCATTTTAGCCTATTCTGGCCAGTCTCTGTAATATTTGAAGGAGGACTCAAGTATGCTTTGCAGTCTTAACTAAGCATGTTTCCTTTCTTCAGTGTGCTGTAGAAGATGTGCCTGTTGCACAGTTGTCAATGCTGGTACTACCGTACTCAAACGCCCTAATGGAGTAAATGTTCAAATGTTAACCAAGGCAATTCAAGCAGAACCACTTAGGCTGTCCCGCTTGGAAGTTGTGTGTACACAGGTAGCTGCTATGGTTTGAGGGCAGTGGTTACAGCCTACCTGTCTGCTCCCTGATTTGCATGTCATGTCAGGGAGAATTTGCTGTCGAGCAGCGTACTCTGAGCCTTTTGGCTTCAAGGTCAGTGGAATGATGGCTAAGCTCCCAGTTACTGAAGTGAAGTAGTTAATAATATGTGAGGAAAACATTAGTTTTGGAAAACTAAAGTGATTCCTGTTAATGCAACAGTGTTGCATTGGAATTTGAGAGCATTTATTTGTGAAAACATACTTGGATTTATTTATTCCATTCATGTGGGTTTTTTTGACACAATAGCCTGACCTACCTCCTCAGAGAGAGAAATGATACTTGTGGTTTTTTTATATATGTATACATGCCTCCCCTCAAAACTCTCAGGAGTGATGCATGTCTATATATATGTGTATATATATATGTGTGTGTGTGTGTGTGCTGATAATAACCTAAATAGTCCAACTATAGATATTGTAAAATTAAAACAAGTTTAATTTTTCCTTATTTTTTTATTAACTATATAACTGAAGTAAAGAATGATAAGGCAATGGAAATATACATTTTAAAGGTCTTTTGCATAATAAGATTGATTGCATAATAGGTGGTGTCTTGTTATGTCTGTGGTTTTCATTCTCCCAGTTTCAATTTTGGGTAGATGCTCCAAGCTTCTACCTCATGATTAAAGAAGAAAATGGGTGGGAAGCAGATGGCATACAAAACTGCTTTGTTTGATGGCATTAAAACCATGCAAGGTTAGGTTAAGAAGTGTTGTGTCTGTCTTACAGGATCCAGCTTCCTGGGTAAATATTCACCACCTGGAGTACACAGATGGAGGAATCCTGGACCCAGATGATGTGCTGGCAGATGTTGTGGAAGACAAAGATAAGGTAGAGCTTGGATGAAAATACTACTTTAGCTTTTTTGCTGTGTCTTTTCAAATAACAAATGCTACTTTCTCATTTCTTGAACATCTGGCAAGTGAAGTGGGTGTTAAATATTCTTAAATTAAACACATCTGCCCATAGGTGCTATAGCTTGCTTTCTGAAGGAGGGGTGAAGCATGACCAAAGCAATGAAGATAATTAGAGAAGCCTAGCAGTTGATTTTAGGACTTTCCCTTTTCAAGCAGTTCTGTTTCTTTTTATTGCTGTATGAAAATAGAGTGGTGAAGGAATATGAATTTTGCAAGACACCTTTGTTATGGCACTTAAAAGATCTTTTATAATCTCTTCCTTTGCGTAGAATTAAGTTTTTGAGAATCGTTCAGAAGTCACGGTTGAATACGTGTGACAGAATGAACAGGCAAATCCTGTGGTGACAAGAACAGCTGCCTCAGCTGTGTTAAATTTCAGGAGGCGTTCCTGTGATTTGGTACTGAAAGTCTAAGCTGGCCAGTTACTAATTTTAAAAGCTATGAGTATCTAACTTTCAATTCAGATGAGGTGGATGTCCTTCTGGGTAGAGGAGTGGTAGCCGCAAAGCAGCTACACCGCTTCTTTATGGGGTAATTATCAGGAAAATTTAGTATGGGGAAACTTAATGGCTGCCTTATTTCAGCATAGAGGAGGAGGGGTATAATTTACAATACTTTGCTGTTTTCTTTTTAATTTGTAAAATCAGAGGAAAAAATTATCTAGTGACTTGAAACTAAATATCCAATAATGGGATATTTTGTTCTTGCAGACAAATAGCTTTGTCTATTTACAGTGCCATATGCTTGGTGACTTCAAAAATAATTTTGTGTATTGCAGACAGAAGTGCTAGTTTTGTATGCTGTTGGTTCTTCAGTGACTTAATACAAAGGGAACATTTTGCTTATGATCAGTGGGATGCTGTTTCTCAGTACCTTAGAAATTTATCCAAGCCATACTTCAGTGACATTTTATTGTGGCTTGTGTGGGAATTGTTAAAAACAACGGACCTCAGTATGGTATATGTTTTTTATCAGCTTGTATTTCTTGTTTGTCCATATTTACTCTAAGTATGCTTAAAACCCCCTAACACTTTTTACCAGTACTGCTTAGAGACTAAAGACTGGATTCTGAGGATTGACACAGCTGTATAATAAAGGACAAGACCATAAGCATAAGATGTCATAAAACGAGATAGCATCAAAGAGAAATGCGTTACTGGGCTCATCAGTTAATAAAATTAACATGTCCACCTAGGATTTCCTCTGTTTGAAGTGCTGATATAGGCATGCTTATGCAAATACGAGCAGTAGATTGCAGAATATCTAATATTGCCACCCGGTTTTCAACTTATTGCCAAAGCCTTTGCTATACTTCATTGGCGGGTGCCAGTAGTTGAGTATGTATTGCTGAAGAAGTTTCTAGTGCACACACAGCTGTAGGTTTAAGCATCTTCTGTTATAACAGTGCAGGTGAGACTAGTTCTAATCCTGCCTTGATGAAGAACCACTGCAGAAATGGTATCTTACTCACTGAAATGATCTGGGGTGGTTTAGGCATACAACATAAACCATGCTTCTTGATTTCTCTTCCTGTTATGTCTCAATTACATGTGATGCACGGTTGCCATCTTCTCTTCTTCATAAGGCCTTGGTGAAGCAGTGAAAAGTAACTGTGTTACTTACTGTGTTAGTGCTGTGTTACCCAGCATCAGCAGCTGCAGTGACAAATTGGTTATTTTTTCATTAACTTAGGGGAGAAACATGTAATCATGTACTGGGACTGCTGGTTGAGAGGTTGAAGAATTCTTTGATTTGAGAGTGGAATTGGGCCATAGCGTGTGTAAGGAGCCATCCATACTACCCACTTTAAAGGTTTGGTTTAATCTGGTAACAAAGAACTGGCCCCGTAAAAGGCTTACAAATGCTACTGATACTTTTATTGTGTCTATTAGCTTTTGAGCCTTTGCCACTGCTGTTCCACACTGAGAATATTGACTAGGGGATCTTAAGCTTTGCAAAAGGGTAGGACATATTTAGATCTAATTGACCTGATATCTAATTCTGTGTTTGAAGTCCCTACACAGATGAGTTTGTGGTACATTTATCTGTGCAATGATTCTCTTTGATTATGATGATCTGTGTGTGTGATGAATAAATAGGCCACAGTTTTATTGCTTCCTTGTCATTCTTTCTTACGTATCCAAGCCAGTAATGCAGTCTCTGATAGAATCAGTCACTCTATATAAAAATGAGTGTTGCACTTAACCTCAGTGCTTTTAACCAAAGGTGTGTTTGGCATTGCTGACCATCAAGCTCTTCTTTAGTGGCAGAGGAAACTACCCGATGCTTTTCTAAGGATTAATCTGCTCTAGATCTACTTCAATAGCAGTAAATTAACACAGTTTCTTCAAAGGAAAATGTGCTTGCTAATCTATTGAAATTCCTTCACTGTGGCAACAAAACACAGAGAGCTAGCGGATATGATTTATTTGGAATTTCAAAAGCTTTTGATGGTCTCTAACAATAGACTGTTGAGGACAGACAACTACTCATGAGGTAAGCAGCAAGTGCTGTCCTGGGTCAGTAAATAATTGAGAGGGAACAAAAAGATGGAATATACTGTCAGTTTCCAATGTTGTGAAATGATGGCACTGGGGTGCATGATAATATGCGTTACTGGGAGGGGCAATGGTTTTGAGCTCTGCCTATGTTAACTTCATGGTTTCCTCTTGAACTCAAAATTAATCAAAATTCAGCAAAGGGGCAGTACAGGGGATGAAATTAATCGCTGTCAACTGCAGGTACGCATGTTGGAGAGGGTAGCTTGTTCTATTTGTGTATCAAACAGGTCTAAATTAGCATTATATGTGGGGGTTTTAATGTTATTTTTTTCCTTGAGGAAGAATATGCCCTTAGAAAATGTCTGTGCTGTGCAAAGGATGAGTAAAAGAACATTTCCCTTCATGTTATTGTGTTACTTGAGCCTGTGCTTGGTGCATGTCTTTGATGCATAGACTTAAAGTACCTATCTAGGTTTTCCTCTGATTTTTATGTGGAGTCATGTTTTCAAATACTCACGAAGACCTGGGGAGGCTAAAAAGATGTAATGTAGCCCTGTTAATAAGTTAAAACTTGCTTAGCTTCTAGGAAAAGTTTAAACTGTTAATAACGTCCTGGATCTGAACAGTTATGCTCTCTGAATACATATAGAAGTCTACAGGGAAAATACAGTTTCCGTCTAACCTGTCTAACATATGTTCATATTTTGACAGGATTAAATACAAGCAAAGCATGTTTACTGTTATGCTTTTATCAGCAGAGCCCTTCTGAAGCAGAGGATGATGGTCTGCTGTCAGGAGACTGAAGGTGTTTTTGAGCTTTTTTTGTAAGGCTATGCTTGCAAGGGCAGTATCGCAGTATTTACAACTTGACCAACAAAGCTGTTGAACATTTATGTGAAGATACCACTTCCAGATTTGGGCTGCTGACAGAAGATGTCGGCTTCTCATCCTGGAAGGTGGTATGGGTTTAACCTCTCCAGAGGCTTGTTAGCGATTCTACTGGTTTAAGTATATGGCAAGGGTGGGGGTGTTTTCTGTTTTCTTCCTTCTTGTTGTTGTTGTGGGTTTTTTTGTTGTTTTGCTTTGTTGTGTGTGTGTGTGTGTGTGGTGGTTGTCTTGTTTTAGTTTTGTTTTTTTTTAGGAATGGAAGGAAAAATGGTATGTGATCGTGATGGGCATCGCACTGATACTGAAACAGCAGAGTGCCAGTATGGTCTTACCCAGAGAAAAATCTCTATCTGCTTTGTTAAATATAGGTGACTTGTGGTTTTTAACAGCAGCAGAAGCTTTTGAAATACACGAAACAACATCAATGAAATGCTGAAACAGCCACGTTGTTTGGAGATTTGTAGGGCCCAGTGATGATATCAAGTAAATGGTATGAATTAAGTGTAGTTCAGATACTTATTTAAGCTAAGCATTTAATGAAATATTAAATAGCAAAAATCAATGAATTTTTCCTTCTCAGTTCAATACCAACAGAAATGCAGTATTGAGAAAACACATCTTTCTGGAAGGTCTCCAAATGCTGGAGAGCAGCTAGATGCTGAACGTCATCATGCTGGCTGCTAAATGGTTATTCGGCCTGTGCATGTTCCTGATGAGAAGCTGAAGATCTGGATGAGGTTGTTTTTGTAGAGGACGCTAAGTAGCTCTCTTAAACCTTACTTCAGACAGAGGTGTTTGTGAGTATGTTTAGTGTCAGTGACAGTATTGTGGGCATGAGGCTGGTTTAGAGCAGTTGTTCCAGCAAACCAACAAAACCACTTGGATTCAGAAATGGATATGAACTTTGTGATTGATGTAATTGTACGAAGGCAGTGTGTCTCCAAGTACCTGACAGGTGTGTTTTCTGTCAGCAGATTCTGAACCTTTCCCTTGTTTCCAGGCAGGTTTAGTGACTACTGGGAGTGCTGGGTGGCTGGGTACAGCACTTAATACAGAAGTTATTTTCTGACCTGGGTTTGGCTCTGTAGACCTTCAGCGTTGTTCTTCTGGCTGTGAAAGTGGCGGCAGACTTTACTGTTCAGCATTCATTTAAATTAAGTTATCTTGAAGTAGTTCTACCTTTGAAACAGTTTCTGTTCCCTCCAACCATCAAAGTCCTCATGAAATGAAAAAGTCAGAACCATAGTAACCTGTAGGTAAGTAGAGAAGGTGTGGCTGAAGAGTATCTGAGATGGTAAGGAAAATGATTTTTACAAGCAGGCTGGAAAATGGTAAAGTGAAGTCAAAATAGCAAGGCAAGTGGGCAGGAGTATCTCAGTAGTTTAAAGAACAAACAGAGGGTTGTGGAATTCTGAGGGATTTCCTCTAAACAGGGAGTTACAGCTTTGCTGCCTTAAAAACTTCCCCTGTGAATCAGTGGCAGAGGCCTCAATGCTGGCTTGTTTAAATTACCTTCCAGTGGGTAGGTCATGCTTTACCGATCTTTCTGTTGTATGGTTTGATTCTCAGATATATGATCCATGCAAGTAATGCATACTTAAGTTAGAGGAAGTGTGATTCAAACGGTGGACTTTTGTGTAATTGAGCTTTCTAGCATTTTCTCTAGGGTTTTGTAACTTTTCTGATAACTGGAATGCAGGATGGTGTTTTTTATTCTGCCGTTTGTTGTACAACAGTAAATTACACTTGTTTAGGAATAACAAAGCAAGATATCTAAGACTTGGTTACAGCTGACAATTTTTACCTATTGAAGTACATGCTGCAGTGGTTTTTTATGTAGGCTGCTCTACAAGTTGTTGCATATTAGTCAGCTTTTCCCTGGAGAAGTTTTGTTTGTTTGTTTTTGATACAAAGAATAATTATGTGAGACATGTCTCGTAGCAAAGAAGGCAGTTTAATGATGTTAGTTTCTTATAATGTGGAGGCAGCAATTTAAGCATGCAATGGACGTAGCGTAGTCCAAATTGGTATATTGCAACTCGGATGCTCTGTATCTGTCATGAAATCTGCACCAAGGCAGGCATGCATCAAACTAAAAAAAAAAAAAAAAAAAGCTTTTTATTTTTTCGTATAAGGTGCTGAATGTTGCTCTGGACTAGGGTTTGTGGGTTTTTTGTCATGTAATGTTTAGTTATTTAATAAGTTATTCTTTTAATATGTGTGCTTTTACTGATTGTTAAATTGGTTGCAGCAAATAAATGCTTCAGACTTTTGATACTTAGCGCTTCTGGCAGAGCCTTGGTTACGCTTCCGTAAGTTTGAATGCCTTGTTTGAGAGAACTGGTGTCCAGAAGCAGCCAGTTCTTCTGTTTAGTTCCTCGGTGCTAATGAGGTAAAATAAGGATCAAAAACCAGGTATATTCAAGTTGGGAAAAATGAAGTTGCAGAAATTTGTCAAAACTGGTATGTAAGGGCAGCTGTTCTTTGATTTGGTTTTAATGGGGTTTTTTTCAAGTATAATTTCCAGGCTGTGGTTAATATCTCTGCCAGAATGTGTGTAGATATTTGTGACTCTTTCTTACTGCTTCTGGTTTTGCATTCATATTATATTCTGTGGTTTCAGTAATGAGATTGTACAGATGAGTGGAAATATTAGGATTTGATTAACAAAAGGATCACTAATAAGTCATTCTTCTTTCAAACCCTAAATTGGTAAAAATTAAAATGGATTTCACTTGTACTCTGAATACCATGATTACAGCCTCCAAAGGCATGATAAAGTGTACTTATCTGTTAGATTCAGAGTATTCTGTTTCTTCCTTGTGTAAATAATTTCTGGTCTGTTTCAGTTGTAACTTCCCATAACCAAAGTTATTGGGATTTGACATTGTTACTGCTGACAGTATTTACTTACCTAAATATTCTTAACTAGTTCTGGGCGATGAAGGTGCAAAGACAAAACACTACTGGGAATAAAACTCCCATGTAACTTCTGTTCTGTCAAGGGAGTCCCAGCGTAAGTATTCTTTGGGTGTCTGATACTGAGCTGTGTGTCGTGTCTGCAAGGAAGGGAAGTATTAGAAATGGCATGTTTTAATAATCACCTTTATCCTTTTCAGCACCTTAAAATGTGAAGAAGAGATGCGAGACACAAGACGATCCTAGATCAAAAAGGAGTGTCTGTCTTCTTGCATTGACTGTGGTTATGGCTTTTCCCCTCATCTTGAGTCACAGGCTTTTGAACTTGTTTGAAAAGATAGTGCCGATGCTTGCTGAAAGCCTCTGAGTTTATCTAGGCTTTAACTGTAGTTTAAAAACAAACACAGACAGATGTTAGGGATGGGGAAGCATTCTTATGGAAAAACTACAGGCCTTGATTTGCTGGCTCGCTGATGAACTATAGATGGAGTTTTGGTTTTGCTGTTGATGAAGTAGCATGCAAGCCAGTCATGCTGCAGCCTATTTAAAAAAATACATGTTTTCACACTTTTCAGGAAGGAGAGGTTTTATGGCATTTTGAGCCAGTGCTTGTTTAGGAAACAGATGTCTGATTTCACCCTTGTGTAGTAGGGTATGCTGTGAGCCGTGTGTGTGTGTGTGTGTGTGTGTGTATGTATATATATATATATAAAGGATATTTTGATAGGAGCTAATCTGTTTATTTTTGGAGTGGGATCTGAACTATGAGTACCAGAGGGAAGAGGAGGAAAAAAAATCACCATCATTAGTACTTACTAAGCAACACTTTATTTCGGTAATGTAGTTTCTTTTTAGAATACAGATTATGAAGCTTTGCATTTTTATGAAACTTGTTTTAATTTCTTGCTGCAGAGGTGTCATGCATTATTCAAGATTATAAAATGATTTGGATTTCAGGAGCATTTTGATTTGCTGATGAGGATTTCAAGCTGTGTAATTATGAAACTGTATGCACATAGGTTGGAAGTTCAGAACTCATTAGCGTAATCATTAAAATAACCATTTTTAAAGTGTGGTATTACATTCCTGGGTGTGCAATTACACTATCACGTGCTTCTGGTTACTGGAATCATTCTTGTAATAAACTTCAGGTCTAGCAATGTGCTTCAAGACAAGTTCACAGCTTTAAGAACAGACACCTGGTCAGATGTTGCTGAGCTTATTAAAGAAAATTCAGTTTTATTGATTTAGAGCCATAGCACAGTGCCCGTGTGTGTAGATTAACCTCCTATTTATCCTAGAAAAAATGGTAAGCTTTTACATATGTAGTACTGTATAATGTAATTTTTCTTAAAAGAGATATTGTCTTGGAACATATTGCAAGGGTTACTTACTTCAGCTCTGCCTACTTTAAAGGTAGAAGTGTGGTTATAAAGGTTCTTACCATATGGACTCCCAACTTTTAGTTTTTCCAGTGTTTCTGTTTGAACATTCTGAACTATGAAGTCTTTCTTCGAACATCTGCAACCACCAGAGTTTTTCCGTTTTTGATGAGTATTCCTTGACTTTTCTCAGATCAAAAAAAACACCAAGAAAATTAACTGTGACAGTGGATCTGTGCCACTAATAAGATTCCTGATAGCTTTTGGAATAAGATTGCCTATTTAAATGCTAAGAGGGGGATTTTGGAGTTAAAATCCTTTTTATGTAAGATTCATGCAAATCTGGAACTTGTGCTTTTTTAATTTGATTTTTTTAATTGATCCCCCTATTACTTGGTTTGTATTTTGGCACTTTAAACAAAAGATGCTAAAAACAGAGCAGGCAGAATGCGACCTGGGTCACTTGGGTTTTGGATAGTATTCAGCTGTATAACTGTAACACTTTCTCTCAACCCAAAAAGGTGTGTTGTCATCTGGTCACCAGGTCCTGTAGCTGATTGGCAGTCTGACAGCTGAAGCCATTGGAGTTTCTGTTCCTTAAACAATGAGGGCTGGAGGGAGGGAGGGAGGTCATTCTGAGTGCATCTGGTCACAAGTGGTGGGTTTGACTTTCATTTGGATGTCCTGATGGAAGGAGCTTAATATCTCTTTGTGTGAGCATAACCTGGTGGAAAATGCTTATTCCTTCTTAATGGTTTTCCTTGATGTAACCAGTACCTGGATTTCTATATACACGTGTTGATGCTTAAGTGCATATAAGCACACGTGTTAATGTTTACCCAGGGAGCAATATGCGTTGTGCAAGTAACATAACCTTCTTGTGGAAAAGTAATGTGGTGGGTTGTCTTGCTGGCAAAGTTTTGTTCTCATACTCACGATGACACATTTGAGGGTCAAGATACAATGCTGTTTCTATGTAGTTAAAGTTTAGCTGATTAGCCAAACAAAAATCAAGTTTAAGAAAAAAATCTTTAAATAAATAAAAATGTGCATTTTCAGGAAAATGTTTAGAAGAAATGACATTGTTATAAGAAAAGACATCAAGGAATAAGTAGTCTAGCTGAAAGTAACACAATAACGTTAAAATATTCTGAAATTTCTCTTGTGAGAATGTATTTCCTGTGATGCTGCTGCCTTCTACAAGCCCTTGGCTGAATCCATTCAATACTGGCTCCACATGCACCAGTTCTATTTTTTTTCTTTTCTTTTTTCTCTCTCTCTCTCCCCACCCCACCCCCAGTTTATTTCTGCTGTTTAGAGCTGTTTTCTTGCTGTTGTAATGCTGGTAGTCTGATTCTTGCTCTTTTACCCCAAACTCTATTCAGATATTTCGTTGCATCCCTGTTTTTAAAGGTTCCTTCCATGTTAGGAGATATGCCAGGTAATTGAGAAGTCAAAGCTGAGGAAGAAAAGCTGACAGTAAGGGAGGGGAGGATGAATGACACAGGAACTGATTATTGACTCATCTTGTGCATTGGTCATTTTGCAACAGTAGCTACTATGGTTGCTTAAGAGGAAGAAATAAGAAAATTATTTTAAAAACATGCTAACTTTTTGGGGACACTTGTGTCCTGAAATGTATACAGGCTATCTTAACTTCAAGTTTGTGTGGCAAATCTTACTAACCACAAAAGGATGCCAGACACTTCCGTAAGTTCACTTTGGCTGTTGAACAGTGGATAATGCTTCTTACTGTATATCCATCTTTCTGAATGTCTTTGTGGTTTGTTGTTGTTGTTGTTGAGGTTTAGCTCATGCCCAAGCTGTGGAAGAACTATCTGTTTGTATCACTGAAAGTGGCTAGTTGAAAGAAAGTCGATGATATTTTCCTCAGGTTTGTAGGGTTTTGCAGCTTTCAGGATTTCACCATGTTATCTGAAAATGAGAGATTTTGCAGATCACTGAGATTTGAGAATCAACATGGGATGCCTGAATCTGAAGGATCACTGAAATTCAGTGAAGTTTACGTCACTACATCTGTTGTTAGAACCATTTTGGACGAGTGTGAAAGAATGAGTTAGAAGAGCAAAGGAGATTCTAAAAAAACCAGACTGTAGAGCACACCTGCCATCACCTGTGCCAGGGGTGGGGGCTGCAGTGGAGAAGGAAGTGTCCTGTCTCCGGAACAGCTGGAGCAGTGGTTGACAGCTGGAGTTCCCAGGGAGGACACCTTTCTGGGCATCGGAAGTGTGGGTTTGTGCAGGAAGACCAGGCTGTGCACTACAAGTACAACTGTAAACTTCACTGCTCTCTGCTGTTGCCTTATGTCAGGCTCTGTGGGCAGAGAGCAGCTGCAACAGAGAAATGCAGACTTCTGAGATGTTGTCTTACACTGTTTCTTTTCTGAGAGGGAGTGCTAGAACTGGAAATTTAGGGTTTCTAGACTGCCTCTAGGTTGCTCAGTTCAAGGCTCCTTGGTCAATTTTACCCTGACTTCCTGTGCCAGAAGAAAATGGACAATAAAGATGTCTGGTAAAGAAATGCTTGGTAACTATAATTGAAACTTGTGGAATAAAAAATAGCCTTTATTTCCCACATGTTTAAAATAGATTTATGTTATGGTAGAAAAATGAAAAGGAATGTCAATTGCAAACATGTATGGTAGGTTTTTTTGTTCCCCAGGGCTCAGTTTTGGGGCCAGTCTTGTTTAATACCTTTATCAGTTATCTAGATGAGGGGATTGAGTGCTCCCTTAGTAAGTTTGCAGATGACACCAAATTGGGCAGGAGTGTTGATCTGCTCACGGATAGGAAGGCTGTGCAGAAGGACCCTGGATAGGCTGGATCGATGGGCAGACATCAATTGCATGAGGTTCAACAAGGCCAAGTGCTGAGTCCTGTGCACTTGCATGACAACAACCCCATGCAGTGCTGCAGGCTTGGGGATGAGTGGATGGAAAGCAGCCCAGCAGAAAGGGACATGAGGACATCGACAGTGGACTTAATGTGAGCCAGCAGCGTGCCCAGGTGGGCAAGAAGGCCAAACAGCATCCTGGCCTGTATCAGGAATGGTGTGGCCAGCAGGAGCAGGAAAGTAATCCTTCCCATGTTCTTGGCACTGGTGAAGCCACAGCTTGAATCCTATGTCCAGTTCTGGGCCCCTCACTACAAGAAAGACATTGAGGCACTGGAGTGTGTCCACAGAAGGACAACAAAGCTGGTGAAGGGTCTGGAGCACAAGTCTTATGAGGAGTGGCTGAGGGAAATGGGGTTGTTTAGTCTGGAGGAGGCTAAGAGTAAACCTTATGGCGCTCTTCAACTACCTGAAAGTTGGTTGTAGAGAGGTGAGTGTTGGTATTATTCCAGAAAAAAGTGAAAGAGTGGTCAAGCATTGGAACCGGCTGCCCAGGGACATGTTGGAGTCACCATCCCTGGAGCTGTTCAAAAAATGTGTAGATGTGGCACTTTGGAACATGGTTTAGAGGGCATGGTGGTGTTGGGTTGATGGTTGGAATTGATGATCTTAGAAGGTCTTTTCCAACCTTAATAATTCTATGAAAGGGTAATTCTAAAAAAATTATTTTTTTAAGTAATTGAAGTTGACTTCAGCTTGGTTGGAGGCTTCACTTGTGCTTTTTCTGTTGGATGTTGAAAATTAAATTGAAGACAAGCAATAGTCAAAACTTAAGATAAATATGTATGAAAAACTAGTCAGTTAAGTATGCAGATGTGCATTATGTGGCTTCCTAGTACAGCATAAAAATAGTAGTTGGCCTTATATCACTGTTTCTGCAAAGTTGTATTTCTTCATGTGGTGTGTGACTTCTTGCTAATTATAAATAGCTAGTTTTAATTGTATAGGTTGGGGATTTTTGTTACTGCCCTAATTTTAATGAAACAATTTCACGTCTTTGCTTTTTCAAATAAAATAAGAGAAATAAGAGCTAACTTTTTGATGAACTCAAGGTCTACTCTTGTATGATTATTTAGCAGGCTATAGTAGTTGTAGTAATTAATATGGTGGTAGTTTTTTTTTTTTAAAGTACACTTTTCCCAGTGCATTTTTAACTTAAAGGTATAATTCTTAGGAGGATAATAAAATACACTATGGTAGATCATGGAATCAAGTTTCTGCAGTTGAGTTGCTAATCATTTTCTTGGAAGAACCTCCATTAGAGAAGGTGAAGACTTGTTCTTTGTTTGCTGAAGAAATGTCCTTGCTGGTGAATGAGATCCTAAGCTTAAACTGGTAGGTTTAGCTTGACCCAGGTCACATTAATGGCACTTTCAAGTTATGATTGCTTGCCTTCCTGGGACTGCACCGAGATTACTGACTGATAAGAAATCAAAGAACTGAATTTCAGAGTACTGAGATTTTCCTGATCTTAATGTTTTACATGTTTTAAATCTGAGGAGTCTTTCATATGGTGCTAATGCATTTTATATTAACACTTCTGAAAAGTTTTTCTTAGATGGCGTGTTTCTTCTTATATCGTTTTATGTTCAGCCTTCAAGGAAGGTTTTTCCAAACTTCCATTTATATCTAATATCTGCCCCATAGCAATAAAAGCTGTAAGGAGAAAGCCTGTATGATCAAGAAGTTCCTATAGCCCGGGTAGAATAATGATCGTGAGATGAACAAACAATACAGCAACAGGAACTAGGTGTCTTAAGATGCTTTACTGTGCCTTTGTGACACAAGCTAAACTGCTGAAGGTAGGTATGAAATGTATTATGAGAGGAGCTTTGATCACCATGTGTGATGTATTTAGTTTCAAGTTATCAGATCTGTATGAAGATAAAACTAAACTACCCACTGGCTTTATTTATAATCCTTGTATAGAACTGTAGTTCTTGTTTCCAGCCTCCCTCCTTGCAAACTGGTTATGGTAACTGATGAATAAAGGAGCGAAGAATTTTAATTTCTCCTTTTAGATGACAGCTTTGTTATTTTGTATAGTAGCGTTATTCTGTTCATGGCAATTCAAGTAACACTTCATAGCTAGAATTCCACTGAGTCTCATGTATAAGCACAACATAGAAAAGTAAATTCATTTGGAGACAGTAGCAATTAATCTAAGAAATCAAATATGAAGTGCACTTCACTGAAGATTTTTTCTTCCCCTGTCCCCCCCAGCCCTCCAAAGTCATGTTTCTGTTTCTGTGAAGGTGAAAGCCTACAAAAAAAAAATTGGTTCACAATCCCTTCTTTAGAAACCTTCCCTGCTCTTTCTAGCCCCCATGAAGCTGGCTTGAGATACAGCAAAGGACTTGTAACTAAGTAATTCAGTAAATCTGAGTAATTCAGATTCCCATTTCCCTATAACCATTTTAGAACATGGTCCTGGTCTTCCTATGTGAAAGAGATGATGGCAGCAGTTGTGTGCAGCTCTGCTTATGTAGCCTGGTAGCTTGCCTGTGTCTCTGGAAAAGGGGATTTTACTTTGGTGTATGAAGGCTCTGCTTCCAGTAGGGCTACTAAAAGAAAACAAAAGTTTCTTAGGCGTAGTTTTGCATTGGCTGTGGTTTTCTGTCAGGAAAATTCTGCAAAAATTCCTTTTGTGGCCTCTGTGCATGCCAAAAGAGATGAGAAGCAGCAGTTGTTCTGGGTAGGGGAAGGTGGTGCTGCTGGTGTTCATGAAGTGGTCGTGCTGCTGTGGTATGTAAGGAGTTGAGGCTCCTGTTCTTTGTTCACAGCCACTACAGGAGAACATTAGTTTCAAATTGTGTTACTAGGCAATAATACACCAGAACGGGACAAAAAATGTCCTTGGGAAATTAGAACCATCTTTCGCTCCTTTCACTGCACAGGTGCTTTGAACTGGGCCCTCCATTCTGTAGTAGCTCACAGGTTTCAGAGATTTTGCTGCCATTTCAGAGTCTAATTTTTATCACTGTCTTCTGTTGCTGACAGGGAATATGTGAATAAATACCAATTACATATTCAATTAAGATTTCTAAGAACTGTCCTATACCACTTCACGCACGCTCCTACTCTGGGATGTTACTCTTGTATCCAGCTTGCAGGTGTTGGAGTCCTCTCTGCTCCCCTGGAGAAGATGCCTGTTGGACAGCTCCGCTCATCCTGCCAGGTACAGGTACAACTCTTAAAAGAGGCTTTAGGATAGGTGTGTGTTGCATTTAATTTATATATTGCTTCATCTAAATGGAGGCTGTCAACCAATATACTCTTCTTGGAGTAAAAAAATACTGCAGAAGTTGCTTCTCACCTCCTTGGACAAAAAAAAAAGGCATGAAAAGGATTATGGTGCAGCATAGAGGTTTTTGTAACTACGCGGATTAGCCGTGCTGCTTCAAAGTTTAGGAAACTTGATGACTGGCCACATGCAGGAAAGGAAAACCAGATAATTGCAGCATTTGGAAGCCCAGCTTTTCTTCATTAAAACTAATGAGGACATGAATTATTCTGCAGTTTGGAGGTTTTAAAAGTAGTGTAAGAGCTGGAAATAGAGATTGTAGGCTGATGGAAAAGACTGTCCTTGTGTTGTGGTACTTAATTGATCAATGGCCATTTCAAAAAACAGGGCTGTACCTACCTGTCACCAGGCGGTGGGAGAGTTCTGTGAAAAGGCTCAGAGTGATCTGGATCATTATAAACATTAGCTATAGGGTGCTTGTGGATTGCTAGTGTCTTTGCTTTAATTAGCTGTTTTCTAGTAGTAGAGCAGGACTTAACAGTTAATGTGCACAAATGTTGTAGCACATCTTCCTAGCTGCTAACCTCATAGCAGAAGAGAAGTGAGGATGGCTACATCCAGCTTCTTGGTAGCTGAAGCATGGCATGTAATTTAGTCCTAGGTGTACTCTGGTATCCTTGCATTAATACAGATAGAAACATATGCTGTGAAACTCTCTTGGAAATTCAAGTGAGAAGTGGGGGTTTTTTCCAGCTTATTTATTACTTTTAAAGTAAAAATTGGTAAAAGGGGTGGGTAAATCCATTTTGAAATTGTCGCAGATGCATAAAGCACAATAAATGCTTCCATCTTTTTCTGTTGGCTGTTTAATTAGTAGCGCTAGCCACTATGTGGAGGATAGCTGAGAATATAAACATACTTTAAATATCTTCAAGTCGTATAAGGTAGAACTGAGGAAGAATAACAAACAACATTTGAAGTATCTTTATCCTGCGTTAACATTTGATTGCATTGTAAACAGTGGGTGTTATTGGGTCTTCCAGTACTTGGCTTTTTTCCCAAGTGTGTTTCTTACTCTTAAGAAACAAAGCAAAAAACCCCCTACCCAGAATTATATTGCGAATACATTATAAACACACATTCTTCATGTGCATGCATTTACATACAGACTTCTATGCTTTTTAATAGGACATTCAGAACTGTATGCATTATACTTGTATTTGTTTTATTAACACTATCAACAATATTAATTGCATCATATACCTACTTTCTGCTTCTTTATGCAGCTAAAAGATCAAATGGTCCTTATGGTATGAGCTACTACCATGGAGAAGCTTTAGTCTCTTTGTCAGTGGTCTGTTACCATTGCCAAATCCCTTTGAATCATGGCTTGCGGAGAACTGCACCCATTTCTGAAGGTGCAAATCACACTCCTTATTCCTGTTCTTTTTTTGTGTGTGTGTGTTAATTCCGTTGTTTCCAGCTGCTGTCTTGCCAGCAAAAATAGATACAGGGTGGTTGGTTGGATGAACATATTGCAGACAAGACAATTAATAGTCTGACACAAAGTCTGAGAGGCTCTGTCAGAGTGGCAAACAACTGCTTAGCCAAGCTGAGATTGCCAAGTTTCAGAGGAGATTGCTTTGTTTTGGCAAAATGCTGGAACACATAAGGAACATCTTAAATATCTGTTTTTGACACTTCACAAACAACAGATTTATTAAACCTTGTCACCTGTGCTTTATGGAAGACTGTAGGTGTAGGGCTGAATGAATCGCAAGAGGCAGACGGTATTTGAAAATGGCCAGAGCCAGTTGAGAAGTGTTTGTGATAGTCAACTTTACTGTGTGTGGAGAAGGTCAGCCACAAATACAACTGCAGGGCTTGTGGGTCTGTGTGCCAGAGTCCTCTTCTGTTGTGCCTGTGGGCACTACTGATAGCAAAGGAAGGTTCCATGTTCTGCTAAGAGACATTAACTGGAGATTACACACTGACTCTCAGCTGGGAATTGTGCATCTTCATGTGTTTGTGTTCTTGCTGGTAGTGCTTTTTGGAGATTTGTTTCTGACTTCATGAAACTTGGCACTGTAATGGATATGTGCTCAAGAAATAATGGCAAATCTAAACATCCAGTATCAATTGTCCTGGAGTGGCCAAGCTGCTGACCTTGTAAACCAGGGAACAATATCTCCATAGGACAGAAGCCACAAGATGGATGCCTTGCAGAAAGCTGGGGAGACAAGGGCAGTTTACAGGCAGGAGACTGTGTAGGAGCCACTGCCTTGTAGACTTCAGTTGACCTGGGCTTGTAGCTTGCTTCCCAGGGAGCCTGACTTTAGGAGCAAGCCAAATGGAGCTTTCACACCTTTAGCCTGAAGAATGACTTATCTAGTGGTGTGGTAGTCATGCCGTTTGAATCTCTGATGCTGGTGCAGCTAAGTAATTAGCTGTTAAACGGCTTGTGCAAAGGATCTGTATGATTTTATGGAGCTGTGTTTGGGTTAGAATTGGTCTGCCACCACACCAGCCTCCCCCTGTATCTGGTTGCAATGCCTGGTGCCACTGGGATGCTGTCCCTCTTTTCATTATCACCTTCACTGCAGAGGGATTCATTCTTTCTGTTACCTGCCTCCTCTCCAAGACCTGCAGATGGCCAGTGTGAGTGTGGGCACCACAGTACATTATTGGGTGTCCAGCCGTTCTCCCTGTCGCTGGGCAGCATGCAGTGGCACTTGTTGTTGGTAATGGCATGGTACTGGGTGATGATCAGTGTTAAATATTGTGGCAAGGTTTTGTTGTCTTCTAAATCTTAAGTAGGAGTACACATTTCACTGGAGCATGTAGGTCCATCATTGTAAATGTTTGAACCACATCAGCTCTGCTGCTGTTGATGTGATCAAGTTCCCTTGTGAAGAGTGTGCGTGTGTAGGGTCTGGCAAGGCTTGTGCTGGTGCTTTGTGTCCTATGGATGGCTTGGGCCATCTTTTCTTCTTTTCCAGCTGGTTGCTGCTCCTATGTTTTCTTCTCCCTCTTCTTCATAACCTGGTGTGTGACATTTGCATGCTAGTGAAACCATACTTTTTGCACCTTCAGTCGCTAGCTCACCGTGTTAGTGATGGTACTTATGGCAGAAGCATGGTGCATTATATTTTTAAATGGTTTTGTACATGTGGTGCATGCAAAAAGAAAATTTTGTGAAAGAAGGCTTGGAAACCCAGTTGTGGTAGAATAATAATCAGCATGTTGAATACACTGACATTTTAAGCAATTAAACATTTTGAGGAGAATAAAGAATTATCAGTTTGGAATCATCTAGCACTTTTTATTTCTAATAGCTTGTGTTTTGTTAGCTAGGGACATGTCTTTTTAACTTGTACAAAAAATGCCTTTTCTATTAAATACTGATCTTTTCATTTAATTGCAAAATACAAAATTTAAAAAAAAATAGTTTCATGTGTTACTGCATGCATCAGCTTTCAGCAGTGCAAAATGTAAATAAACTTAACAGTTAATTAGTGTGATCACTTTTTATTGTTTAGATAGTGTTGTCTTTTGGGATTTTTTGACCAGATTTTGTAATAAGGTGGTATCTCTTCATTTGCCTGTCTGGATGAACTTCAGTGTTTTGGAGAAAGATATTCAGTCTGTAGTGGCATACATTATAATTTCTTGGTAATTGATTGATTTGAGTTTGTCCTATGTTTCAATTGAAAACTTCTGCTTCAACTAAGAATGGAACTGAACAGAACTGAGGGTTCTTTTTAAATGACACATGAATAGATCATCTGTATTTGAAAAAATACAGAAACATTTGGAGGAAAAAATCCAAGTCAATATGTGGTTCTCTTGAAAACGGTGCCATTTTTCTTAGGGTGAATTGAAATCTTTTGATTCCTAGATGTGGTAACATTTGAACACTGAATCAGTTTGTCCTTGTTTGCCGTGCCTTTTAGACAGTGTCTGTGGATCACTTGCTTTTGGACAGCTGCTTATGCCGTGCATTGTACCTCAGCACGCGCTCCTTTCTTCATAGATTTTAAATGTACTGTTGTTGAATGCACTTTGTTGATTCTTATGTTCTGGAACAAATTGTAAATTTGAAACAAGAGGTGCACAATGTGACTTCTAAAGTTTTTTTAAGGGTTATGTTGTAACTGAATACCCTTGCACTAACAATTTCTTTTGGTGGCGAATTAAGACGGGATGATGGTAGATTTGAACAAAATGTGAGTTTCTGTTACTTTGAGTTCCCAGTAATTTAAGCCTGCTCATCGAAGTGTTAAACAGCTGTTGAGGTGCTATTTCCCTTTCACACAATGGTAAGGCAACTCAAAAAGGTTGTGTAGGCTTACACTGCAAAAATACATGGCATGTATATTTTGATTGTGGGAAAATGGATAATTGAACTGTTAAGGTTCATGTGGAGTTCCCTCTGTACAAATAATGTAAGAACCTTGACATTCACAGGTTTGGCTCCATATGAAATCTAAAGCATGGATGCATAGCCGTCAAATCACAGTTTTCAAGTCTCTCTGGCTCAAAACACCTTATTTAAAAGTACTGTTTTTTCCCTTTGAGCTTGCCTGTCGTCTTCCTCTTGCTCCTCTTTTCCTTATTCCTTTCCCAGAACAAACAGTAAAAACTCCCAACTCTCTGTTGTTGAATGGTTCTAAAGCTGTAGGATTTTAAGTTCTCCCTTATTGGGTGATGCTGTGTTAGGTACTGTGAGCATTGGTTGGAGCAAAACTAAGTAACTAAAAAAAACCAGTCTCTGTTGACTCTTGTAAGTGCATGTTTTGGTCTGTTTTGTAGGAGTCTGAAGGCGCAATGAGGTTTCTGTGCATCTGTCAGCTCGGACTCCTCTGCTGTGTTCCCCTCGCAGGGTCCCTGTGGGGTGTGGAATGACTGCAGATACCAGTATAGGCAAGGGGCAAACTGAGCCAGGGCTTTTCTTGTGGTTTTACCTCGAGCACAGTGTTTGCTCCTGTGTTGTTCTTTCTTGAGAGAAGGGATAAGGACAGGAGAAAAGGGAGAGGAGAGTTTCATTGTGTTGAAAGCTCCTTAGAGTTTTACAGTGTCCTCATGATGAGCACATAAGTGAACAAATTTTGGTTTTTTTATTTTCTTTAAAAATATGATGACAAATGAAATAACTGTTTCAGAAGCAAAATTTTAATTTGATATCTGCTTGATAGCTCTGTACTGGACTGCTCCTGTCATTTGATTTTACTTTTTAAAACACTGTTTTACAGCCTACTTAAAAATGATTTTCCTACATGTGGGAAATAGTGAAGTAATTAAACACATTTGGGTCTATGCATAAATTTTCTAAAATTAACTGTCTCTTTCACACTAATCTTTCTTGTCTTTAATTGGGTTGAAATGTGTGAAAGGAAAAAAGGTTTGATAGGGAACTATTTTTCAGAAAGTGGTTTAACTACAGAGCACACAAAGGAGCTGTTAAATATGCTTGGGCCAGGGAGGCAAGAACCTTCTGTTAAAAGGGGAAATATTTTTTTGTATTGGTTTCTGCTGCATTGTTTTTGAGTAATTCACCTGCTATTTCCATGCTTTTATATCTTTTGCTCCGGTGGAGAAGTTCAGGTGTGCTGCAGTTAGGAAATAAAAATCCTTACTCATGAAATTTTGTCACATTTAATGTTAATTTACATTTTTCTTTTTGCCTTTTTTGGTTTCCCCAGCAGCGTTTGCTAACCTATTTACTAACAGCCATGCTGACTAACCTTTTCAGTCTTCAAAGATGTCTAATAAGTACATTAATGCATGACCCATTAGCACAAAAACAGAGTAGCCATTCTGAATGGTGCCCAACGGTAGGATGCGTTTCAGGGAGAAATGGAAATACGATGGAAATGGAGGTGAAAAATATTTAAGTGTATATCCTGTTGTCGTAGAGTCAATGTAACTTTGTTTTCAAAGTATGTTTACTGTTACAATAAACTGATTTTTTCAGTTAGCTGGAATTTATGAACTGTATCTTGGGATCAGCATTCAGTCTTTTACCTGCTGCAACAAATTTGAGACACATGCTAATGCATTTTGTATTCAACTTTTCACTTTTGAGTAAGTGATTAATCTCTCTTCTTGTCATGTTTCATGTCACAGTAGCACTGTCGTTTTCTCCCTCCGACAGCCTGACACTGTTTAACATCAGTCTAATTTTGCACAGAAGCCAGTTCAAGAGAAAGCGGAGGGGAAAAAAAAAATCACGTGAGCATGTGACAATAACTTATTTTTGGAAGCAGCAGGCTTGCAGAAGGCACAACTTGCTCTGTTCTGTCTTGATTTCTGCTGACAGCAGGCTGTGGTGTTAAGGACATATAACAAAAATCAGGAGCATTTCAGACAACAGAAGTATGGGAGAGTACGTATCTTGCTGCAAAATGAAACTGCAAAGTTTGTTGGAGGGAGAAGGTGGTGGAGCCCAGATACGATGGATTCGTACTGGTATCTCTGTCTTCTTAGGGAAAATGTTTGCTGTATGGCATGTGTCTTAAGAATTACAGTTTTCTTAATATGTTATAGTTCTTGATACAAGTCTTGCCCCTCACTTTCAACATTTGAGTCTTCACCTTTAGAGCAATGTTTAAATATGCTGGTTTTACCCTTTTGTTTTGTAAGTTCCCAGTAAGTCATATGGAGGTCATGTCTAAAATAGGAGTAAGTCATCAGTTAGGAATAGCTTCTGTCTCCCATGTATGAAATCTTTGATGTCCTGTTCCTTACTCTCTTAGGTACATTTTTATGGCAAATTTTTCCTTTTTGTCCTCTAAGAACCAGCATTTCATGACAAAATGTGAAAACACTGCTATTTCCTTTTTAAACAAGTTGCACAAGAATCTAGAAGCAACATCTGTGATAGGTCAAAACCATAACTTTTATTTAAACTTGAAACACGTTTCGTATGTAACTGTGTGTAACCTCAGTATTCCTGGAAATGCGTGAACACGCCTAGAGGAATGATACCCAACAGATATGTAGGGTATGTGATGGTGTCCTAGTGAGAGAACAGTTTAAGAAATACCGTTGTACTGAGGCATTTCCATCAGGGTCTTCATGCAAACAAGAGAAGATGGAAAAAGAAGAAAGTCTTTCAGGTAACTTTTAGTAAGGTAGGGTGTTAAATGTCGCTGTTCTGTAATTTTGTGGATGCTTACTTATCTCATCTTTAATGCAAACAAAACTTATTTACCAGATTATAATGAGATCGTAATTAGGTTACACAGGTCTCCTAGAATAGAGTTGACAGAGTGCATGAAATGTTGATAAGTCAAGGTTTTAATTAAGCTCTGGTCTGTTCTGGTTCTCTGAAAGTAACCTGGGCCACTCCTGTGCCGTGGTATTGAGAGTGAAAAATTCAGGGAATGTCTGTAAACATCTTCGGGTTGTATTTGCCAGCATCCTTACTTTGCTCATGGGTTCAGGTTTACCATTCTGATTTTTGGTTTTCATTTACTCTCTGGCTTTTGAACATTCAGACTCACAAAGAAAAGCCACAATACAGGAATTAATGTATTTTATAATAAACACTAAGTTTATTACAACCACAAATGTAGTTTTGAGTTGTTTTCCGTGTGACTGTCTTGTCTGTGCTTGAAAAGAGATCTCAAGAAAGGGCTCATGTGAAGAAAGGAAGGAACCCACTCCTAATGGGCCCAGTTTTCCAAACACTTTTCTGGATAGGTGCGGAAAACTTGTAAATTGAAGGGTATTTGCAAAGAAACCTGCTACAGTGTTCTATCTGGGTACATGAAGAGTTTTCCACTGTGGGAACTACATATGTGAATAATGACATTCTTGGTGAATTTAGCAATGTTTTTTATCCATGGGAGGGCTGATAACGTGTGTGTTATCTATGAACAGATTTTCTTCATCTTTTTATGTAAGAATACATGACTGAAAGGTCCCTATCATTTAAAGGTTTTACTCTAGAAATTAAACAGCAGGAAGTTCATTTTAATGTTTAGTCAGAATTCTGTAATAGTGAAAACTTCTATTAACTTAATGTTATCTTTAAGGACAGGAGTGAGAAAAAAGGATTGGGAGAGCAGTGCACAGGGGAGAGTGGAAGAATGGCTTCATTTTTCATAAGGAAAAGCTCTTTTGTGGTATCTTATTGTCAGCTGTTGTGTATACAGTTGTCATACGCTCATTCTTATGCTCATTATTTTCAATTTTGAGGTGGTGAACTGGCGAAGTAGTGAACTGTCATGTATATATTCCTTTTTCTTAGAATAAATTAAAGGTGTAAGGCTAAATAGTTTTATCAAGGTTTAATTTTTTTTTAATCTTGAAATAGATTTTGCTCTGTATCTGTGCTGAAGAAGGCAGGATCAAATTAATTCTCTGTTGGGAGTGGGAATTTGCAAAACTGGTGTTAAAAATCTCCCAAAGATTTTTAGTTGAAATTTTCCTTTCTGGCACAGATGAGAAGGTTCCTTGTGATGAAGACGTCTGTTGTTAGGTCCAAAGTTACACTGCTCTCTAACAGTTGTCTTCACTAGAAAGCAGTGGGTTAACCTTTCTCAGCTTTACCGAATTCCACTGAAGGAGGAAAAAAGAAAACTAAATCACTTGGATGTCTTTACCAGGTTGATACATAGGATAGGAAGTGTTCATAACATTAAAGACTTAACAGAAATATTCTCCCTGCTCCCTTGCTCCTCCCCTGAATGAGGAAACCACCTGATCAGACAAATGCTGAAGTTGTGTTGCAGTATTAACTGAAGCGCTCTTGTTTAAAATCTCACCTCTCCTCTGTACTCAGTCTTCAAAGGCTGTAAGAGAGTTCCCTGTGCTGGTCCCAGAGCGTGTGATACACCAGGTTCTGGGTTTCTCTGCATGGCCTGGCCTTTCTCTGTGCCTCTCTGCCTTCTCGTTTGTTGTAGCTGGCGTTTCACAAGGTGTATGGTGGTGATGCCACTGCCTACAAGATCAGAATGTGCAAAAATGTTTTTATTATGCAGACTTAACTGAATGTCTAAAAAGGAATAGTATTCATTCATTGGGAGTTGCTTTGTCACTTTTACCTTTATCCTCAAGTAATGCGAATTTCATTGGGCAAATGTCACTCAGGTAGCAAAATTCTAAGAGCTTGAAAACATGATGCTTCCCTGCTAACTATGAGGAAGAGAGAGCTGTCTTGTGGGGTTATACCTCAACTTCTGTGTAGTCAAGGTTAGCAAAATGAGACAGTGTTTCTAATTCTGCGACTTTTTTTGACAGGTGCGAAGTTGATGGAAACTTGAAAATCAAATGGTAACTCACCTGGAGCACAACTTTCTGTATCTCGTGAAATGAGCTGGGCAATTAGCTGAAAGCAAATATTAATAGTTATTTTTCTATTTGTAGATGAAGTAGTATGTATCAGAATCAGTACTGTCATTTGCAGCCGGTGATGTGCCGTCAAAGTTGAAGTCATTTGACTGCAGACATCAGATGTGCTTTCTGTGCTTTCAGAGACTTCTGAACCTGTTTACTGCAGTCGTGAAAACTGCCAGGGGGACACCAGATTTTTCTCACATTAGCTGTACGTGGTTTCCATTGTTTTAAGGCATCAGCTGGTAAGGAGGGAAGCACTAGTCGGTTGGTTTATTTATTTATTTTTAAGCAAGATCTGTTTTATCGACTGATGTGTTATCGGTAGTGTAGGAAGCCTTTGCCTTCCTAGGATACCTCTCAGGAGTATCAAGTCTTGCCTGAACTTTTTCAATTAAAACAAAACCAACCTAAACAATGAAACACAACCAAATATACTATAGAGCATCACTGTGCTGTCATAAGCAGGCTAAGCTTTTTTTCTGAGTTTGATCTAGTATTTTCGCATTATCATATGACAGAAGGAGCACTTTTTTGTTCTTAGTCACCATTGTATGTTGCCAGGCCTGGAGAATGGAGTAGTTTCTTGCAGAATCATCTAATTCAAGTAAATGCTTAAAGAAAATTGCTCATGTGTATTCAGTTTTTTCCCCTTCCTTCTGGATTTTCCTTCCTTCCATACACTCTCCTTTCATCTGCAGATCAGAGGAAGAAAGTGGTGCCACTGTAAAGGGGAGATGGCAAACTTCTTTGAATCAGAAATAGGCTTTTTCTTCTTCCTTCTTTTAGACTCCTTAGTATTAGTTGACCTTTTTTCTTGCCACTCCTTTGGGTTATCACGCACTGTTGGCCTGATCCAGCCTGTTACTCTGTCTGCTCAACGCTTGTAATACAGCCCTAACTGAAAGTGTTGTCAGGAGGAACTTTTGACCCTTAATTGGAGTTTGTTACTAAAGCAAATTTGTATTATGCTGACCTTGGGTTATTTGCTGGAGAGATTTCTTAAAAACTTTCAAGGAAAATGAGTGAGCTAATGAAGGTCTTTGATCTCTTCTGTAGAGAAACTAACTGATGTTTGGGTTGCTCATAATTAATTTCATCCTTCAAATTAATTTTCATGAGCTTTAGAAATTACCAGTGAAGTGGTAGTTCACAGCTCTGGCCTTCCTACTAGTGTTGGGCTTAATTGTAGCTTTGGGAAATTCTGTTTATGCTAGAGGGCAGCAAACTGCCATGGGTGGAAGAGTTACTCACTAGCAGCATTACATTCTTGGTCTTGTTTACTGCTACCTGTTTAGTGTCCCTATCTCATGGTAACTCCATTGAGCAGTTTGCTCTTTTCTCCTCATGTTCACTGTACTGGTTTTGCCTGGGATACAGTTAATTTTCCTCATAGGAGCTACTGTGGGGCTATGTCTTAGATTTGTGTTGAAAGCGGTGTTGATAACACACAGATGTTTTAGTTACTGCTGAGCAGTGTGTACACAGAGTCAAGGCCTTTTCTGTTTCTCGCATCTCCCCACCAGTGAGCAGGCTGGGGGTGCACAAGAAGTTGGGAGGGAACATTACGGGGACAGTTGACCCCAGCTGACCAAAGGGATATCCCTTAGCATATGGGGGTATTCCGTGCCATATGATGTCATGCTCAGCATATACAGCCAGGGAAGGAAGAGGGAAGGCAAGGGGGACGTTTGGAGTTACGGCGTTTGTCTTCCAAATTAACCATTGTGTGTGATGAAGCGCTGCTTTCCTGGAGATAGCCGAACACCTGCTTGCTGATGGGAAGCAGTGAATGAATTCTTTCTTTTTCTTTGCATGCATGGCTTTTGCTTTACCTGTTAAACTGTATTTGTCTCAACCCACAAATTTTCTCACTTTAACTCTTCTGATTCTCTCCCCCATCTCACTAGGGTGAAGTGAGTGAGCAGCTGTGTGGGGCTGAGTCGCTGGCTGGTGTAAACCACGACATCCACTCACAAAGATGCTGTCTAGCTTATCACAGCATGTATGTAGATATGAGTCTAATGAACACTTGTTTAAAAAGGATTTTTTTTTTTGTTTATACAGCCTTCACTGTTTATAGATGAAGTGACTTAAAACACTTGTGCAGAATGATGGATGACAAGAGCATTGGACTTATTTAGCTTTAAAACTATTATTATTATGCTACAAGTCAGCAGTTAATTCCTGTAGAGCCTTACAGTAATAGCAAAAGATTCTGCTAATTCCATGTCTGCCTGTTTTGCAAGAAAACTCGAATGTTGAATTTTTCATGAAACTAGAAATTGCTGTTTCACTGAACTTCAGTGCAGGGGCTTATAAAATCCAAAGATTTAGTCCTAGGATTGTATTTTAAATAACAAGATGAAATTAATTTTAGAAGCTGTTCTGTTATATTATTCTTATGTTAACTCTTCTATTTGTCTTGAGTCAGCTTCTTAGGATGTTGGGTAAAGTTACTTGGTGTGTTTTGCTGTCCCTGAGGAGTTTTTTTTCTTGATTTTTGGTCCTACCTGTCTAAAATTACTGAGCTATGAATTTTGCTTTGCTTTGTTTAGTAGACCTCTGTATGTGTGTACTCTATGTAAGAGTTGTTTGGATTGCTTGCAATTAATTAAATTTCTCATAAAGGAAAGCCTGGTAGGAACCTGTTTTAGACCAAGCCTCTTTAGTAATGGACTAATGAGTCAGCACTTGGTGTAACTGATGCTTAGAAATACTTTTGTTACAATATCTCCTTTTCCCATTAAGAGTTGTGTGAGACAAAGCAGTTGATTGCTTGTGTTTCTTGTAGGTTTTCTCTGTCTTTGAAAAACCTGTTTAACAGCCTGGAAATGTTCCATATTGTATTCATATTTAAAAATATTAATATGATAGAAAGGACTTCAACTCTTGGATAACCTGGAGCTGCAGGTTCACCTGCACTGAGATCACATTGTTCTCTAATTCCTTGTGGAGAAAACTGGAAGTGTAGTTTGCCTGTTGTACCACGTGGAAATGTTTCCTATTGAATAAAACAGCTAACTATTCCTCAGGAAACTTTCTTTAATACGTAGGGCTTTCAAGTACAGTGTTAGTGGAGAAAGAAAAGGTAAAGGGGAGATTTGTTTTGCCTATTGTAATGCAGTGAATGTCTTACACCAGTGATGGACCAGAAAGCCGCTCTGTGTGTAGTCTTCTCTACCCCTTCAGCTGCTGGGCTGCTTCAAAATGACAGCAGTGATGTTCTCCTTTATATTTTCCAATTTTTTTATAGACTCCCATTTCTGCTGAAAATGAAAGCACTGAAAGGTTGTATTTACTTCTAGAAGAAGTAGTGAGAGGTGGAAAGAACTTGTGACAGTTGTCCCGAGGCAGCAGAAAAACTAATAATGAAAGAAATAGTTCAATGTCTGTGAAACATCTGGTGTAAAATGAGCACACCTCTCTGCCCTTCTTGGAGATAAGCTGGTTAATGGCATCTCAGCAGGCTGGTGAGTATTGTGGGTGATATCTCTTAGTATGAACAATTTAATGTTAGTGTTATCCTTAGGCATCGTTTACACATACAATAAATAACGAACTCAGGAGCGAAAAAAGAAAGTATCTCAAATGATTTGTGTACTTTCCTTCCTATAAAATGCTTAAAATGTACTGTCACAGTGACCCAGGACTTTGCAAGTTGCTTGAAGACACCAGGCCTTTTCTCAGAACTTCACCTGCTACTTAGGTGGGTGGAGAAGACGAGGATTTAGATGTAACAGTGCAGCGGGACAGAGATTGCAGGGAGGTACGTGCTATTGGGATTTAGAGTGGTTTCCATATTGCTGTATGAAAGGCTTCTGAATCTGTTCCTCTCTCCAAACTAGCAAACTAAAAATAATTTATTGGATTGTATTTCAATATCCAATATTTGCTTTACGTACATCTTCAGACAACAGTAAAAGGAAAGGCAGGCTTATCTTAAAAACAGGCATGTTAATGTTGGAAACAGAGCTATCTGTACTGTCTGAGAGTAGCATGGTCTCGATATAATCAGGCAATAAAAATGTGAGCTTGATGTCTGATTCCAGAGCCTGTAGAGCTTGCATTTAGTATTTTTTTTTCTTTTGTCATTGCTATTCTGTAGAGCAAAAAAAATAGACTAATGAAGGCAAGTAAACTTCTGAGAGCAGATTGAGAATTTTTTAAGCTTCGTGATGCATCAGACTGTGTTATGATGATAAAGCACAAGCAGACATTAGACTACATGCTTGGCTTACTACATGCAGGGGAAAGGCTGAATTTTAGTAGGAGCTGGATGAACCTCTGTTCAAATCAGAGGATCGGTTGTTTGTAGATAGCTGTCTGCAGCTCCAGCCTTGGATGACTGATGATGCATGTAATGTAGAAAGCCTGCAGTTCAGTGAAATATTTATGCTTCCCTGGACTGCCTCGTTCCATGTGTGCCTGAGCCCTGCAAGGTTAGTCTGAGAAGCTGGCAAAGTACAGATATGTGTTAGCTGAAACACTTACTTCATACAGGCGAGTAGAAGATGTTTTTAACATTTAGGAAAACTCTTTGTGTATATATACAAGATTGTCTGTATTTAGGTTTAGTTAACCATTAGGGTTAACCATTAGATATTGCATGGCTCTTAAATGCTTGCTCACAAGGAGTTGCAGTTGTGTCTGTGTGCATGAGAAAACCCAGCCTTGGTCTCATGGCTTTGCTGTAATGACTATTAGAATAGTTTCAGTATTTTATAGATTTCTTTGATTTTAGTTTTAAAATGAGCTCAGGTTTTCCCTCATCCCTTACTTTGATTTTGCTGGGTTTGATACCACTTGAGCAGTTTTTGAATACCGGTGTCCCTTGCGGCTGGGTGCTCTGTTTGGAAGCTAGAGAGATTTTGCCAGGAAAGAGCCTTGTGATAAGAGACTTGTTCTCTTATCACCATTAAGTGTGGCTTAGTGGTTAATTACAATTGGTTACAGAACAACCTAGTATTGCTGCTTGATTTCAAAGGATACCGTTTCGAGATTAAGTTTTGGTGGGTTTTTTTAATACCTCTCTTCACAGCTGTGGGTTTCTGCTGTTACCCTTTAGTGGTGTTTGTGTGAGCAATGCCATTTAATGTGCAGAGCTGTTCAGATGGACCTTTTTGTGACAACATAATTTCAATACAATTTCACTTGGAAATTGTACTAATATTATTTTGCCTTTAGTAAATTAACATTAAAAGTTTATCTGTTGTATGTCTTGTGTTCCTTCGTGCACCACCTCCAGCTTTTAGGTGGTATACGTAACCGTTTTGACATTTGCTTCCCCCACCTCACTAGTTGCCTAAACAATTTTTAGGTTATTTATTATGATTGTAAATAAGATGTAATAACATATTTCTGACTCTGTTCTGAAAAAATTGTGTTAATGTTTTATATTTTGTAAGTCTTGGAGAAAAAAACCCAACCTGTCAAGAAATTAAGATTGTGAGCCTTGTTTTTCTGAAATTGCACAAAATGTGGATCTGTATTTTTCCTTGTGTAAATGCCAGTAGTGCTTCACTGTTTTCTGCAGGCTTTTCGGTTGTATTTTGAGGGTTAAATAACTCCTCTGTTTTTTTGATCCATCACTGTAACCACAGTAACCATTTTTACTGTGTTTGATTTAGTCCCAGTAGGCAAGCAAAAAATTAATATTTAGAGCAATTGGTAGGCAAAGCGAACTTATCTCTTCATCCCAGAGGATTTAAGAAATGAATTAATTAACTATTGTTGACTTCGAAATTGGTGTAGTATTGACAGGTTAAAAGTCGTTTTGTTGTGTTTCCAGCTTTTTAACCAGCTCTGTATGCTTTCAGCTTAAGAAATAGACTAATAATAATAACAGTAATAATAATGATCTAATACTCGTCGAAGCTACTGTTGTAAAAATACAAACCAAAACAAAGACCAAAAACCTCCAAAACCTAAAAAAACCCAGCACTTCCCCTCCTCCAACCCCAACCAAACAAAAAAAACTCCAATACTGTCCTAAAAAGAAACTCACAAGAGTTCATTTGATTACATTGCTGGAGGTGTGAGAAGCCAGAAAGGTTGCAATACCCAGCCACAGGGCAGCGTAGCTTCACTGCAGGCAGCAGGCCTTTTTAAACCTGCAAATTCTGCATGTTGAGTATTATGCACATGCTTGAGCTCTTGTCTGTATTTTTACGTTGTTTGTGTTTGCACAACTTCATCTCTAGGATCAGAAAAACATGAAAGCATGCTTGATTTGCTTCAGTTTCTCTTACAGACAGATTTGTATAAAAATATGTTGGATATAAGCACACACACATATATGTAGTAGATAAAGATATGTTATACTGAATATAATATCTTGATATATAAAACATTGATCTATAGTTATAGAATACATTATTAGATATACACAGATATATAATACATAGAATATATATTAGAGACAGCATTATCAGAAATCATCATCATCATGGCAAGGCCTCGTGAACGAAGATAAGGGAAGGACACTACCCACACCTGCTGCAAACGCTCTGAGGGCTAAAAAGGCCAATGCGGGATAGGCAGGTCCGGTTGCCAAGGGCACAGCAGAAAGTCTCCTTAGGCGGTACTGGGAAGGCACGGTTCTTTCTGCCTTGTCTTTTCTCCTCCATGCTGATTCTACGTGCGTTCTCAAAGGAGGCAGCAGCGTATATTCAGTATATTTCTGATAAAAGTACGCATTATCAGAAATATACTGAATATAATATACAATTATATCTAATACAGTATATAATGATAGTACATTCTATATCTTGGTGTGTATATATATTCAAATACATTTCTATGTGTCTCTGTGTATCTATAACGTATTTCAGTGATCAGACTGATCCACATGTAGGCAGAAGTCTGGCATATGTAAGGGTAAAAGCCCTTTGAGGTGGAAGTTCTTAGCTCATGGAGAAGCAGAGGACTTCATTTTTTCAGGAGTGACATTTGTTAACAAAAAATGAAGTTCAGTTATGTCACAAATGCAGTTGCAGGTGGGAGTTTTGGAGATGAAAGTGGCCTCTTCTCTGCACAAGGCATGATGAAAATAAAGGAATTGGTCACTAGTATTCAAAGTAGTGTTACTTCTTTTCACTACATGGCTTTAAAATGTTACTTTGTTAGATTTATACCCTGAATGCATTTTTAAAAACTTGTACCTTCTTTAGTATTTTCTACAACATCTTTCCATTTTTTTCCCCCAAGCAAATATCGACATATAACATCTGGAGGTGATTAACAGTAATTACCTTACTGCATTATTCCCTGTGTTGTGCAGTTAAGAGCACAGTAAAGAAAAACCTAAGAAAAAATAGAAAATGAAAATTCTGACATGAGAGCAGCAATTCAGAGAGATACAAGTGCATTGTGTTTTGTTTTAATGTGTTAGATCTTTTGATGGATATTGTCCCATACTTTGATCTACCAATACCCTTTGATTTCTGCGTAGTCTAGCAGTTAGTTGCTAAGTGCTCTGTGCAGTGCAGGTACTACTTTGGTTTGTCACTGTTGTCATCTACTCAGTTTTTCTATCACCCAATGACTCCTCCCTGCCCAGGGAGGAGAACTGGGAAAAGGAAAGGAGACCTGTGAATCGAAATAGAAACAGATTTAATAAAATAATAAGAAACTAGTATTAGTAACAATAGTAATAGGAGTACACAAAGTTATACTCTGTCAATATATTAGTTGCAACAAGCAGGGAAGTTGGCCTTAAGAGCAGAGTGATGGGTGAGACCCTCCAGACATGACAACCATTGAGGAAAGAGAAGGGTGTCCCCAGCAAGATAGCCAATTTATAGTGGGTGTGATGTTTATGGTGTGACATAATTCTCTTGGCCAGCTTGGGTCAGCTCCCCTGGATTTTGCTCCCTCCGGCTTCTGCACCTGGCTAACTCAAAACTGCTGAAGAACTTGATCACTGCATACCAGTGCTGGCCAAAACCAAAACCAAAGTGTCTCATCGTCTTTGTTCCTGCTAAATCAAATTGTGCTGCAGTCTTTTCAGAAAAGTGCAGCTTTCCTGAAGAGAAAATTGATCCTGTGAGTCTATCCCAGCAACACCAGGACAGCCGTCTCTTCAGGGAACTTCCAGAGGGACTCCTGCAAACTTACACCCACGTGGAGGAGTTGGAGAGGAAAGAAAGGTTGAAGAACAGGGAGGTGTCTCCAAAGTGTCACCACCCTACCTGGTGGTGCCGTGGTGGGAACTTTGCTGTGCTGGCTGTTGCTGGGGAACTTGTGGAGTTGGGGATCTTGTCCTGTCAGAGCACAAAGTTACAACCTAAAGTCACGGTTTTATCTGAAAATCAGAAGTTTTTTTGTTTGCCGCTTCAGCGGGTAATGAGTGTATTTTGGGATTCTGTGCTTTACCAGGAACTTGGTCTTAGCCTAATTAATCATTAAAGGTTGTCAGCATGCTATGGTGAAGCTTATTATTAGAGACTGCATGTATTTCAGAGAGCCATGACCCTTTCATGAGTAACTATAGAAACCTCAGCAACAGTAGTTATTATCTTAAATTATGGAGTTCATATTTTTTAAGAATATTGGCTGGAGTTAGTGGCTAATAATTTTGGTGTCTAAAGTGATGAAGAAAGATTATAAAACTAGAATTTAGCTTTGAGTAGCAATGTGATAAATGGATTATTAGTTTTTACAAGGTCTCTCCAATACTTTTCAAGAACTGTAGAATATTTGTGTGAGTTATTAGGCAACACTAAAAAAAAAAATAACTTGCATATTTTCTGAAGATACTGTATACAAAACATTTTATGTCCATGCCCTTTCTACCAGATTCACAATTTGAGTGGAATTTGTGAAACAGCAAATAAAATGTCTTCAGATTTTTGGCTTTATTTTCAGAATATTTCTAATATATATTATTCCTTAATATTAGACTTGATTTGCACTGGTAAACGAAGTACAGAAAAAAAAGTTGTCTCAATTTGCAAAACAGTGCTAGGTGCAAGTGTGTCTGGTGAAATAGAAGGGGAAATGAAGAAATGTCAAATGTGAACGTCACTGCAGGACGTTTTTCAGGCCTGTAGGTTTGAAAATGGGAATTAAGTATTTGTACAGATAATGAGATAATTGAGGTGATGCCAGCCTTTTGTTTTGGAAGAGATTTTAAACTTGGTCCTTCGTGACTTACATTACCTTGTAATTTTTTCTGAAGAGTAGAAGGAAACCCTATTTGAAAGGTGAGAGTATTCAAAGAGCCTCTTCCCATTTCATGATGCATACAGCACAGGCCAGCATGGGGAGAGAGGTTATTGGATTATATGAACAGAGCAAATGCAGTGTGGTAATCCCAATGTTTTCTGTGTTGCTGGAGCTGTAAAATGCGAGGGAGAGAGTGTGCCATAATGTATTAATAAGAAATAAAGATGCTGCTCGGGTGTGTTAGGATGGATTTTTCCCTAGTTGAGAGAAGGGCGTTTTGGCAGTGGTGCTGTTTTTAAAAATTAAATCACAAACTATCACACTCTGAACCAGCTCAATGGAGTTGAGCGAGACCTTCCTCTGTGTTTGTGTAATTGGGATACAGGGACCAAGCCAGTGGGTAGAAGCGAAACTTAGTTTTGATGGCAGGATCAAATATTGAAATTAGCCAGTGGAAGAAATGCCCCCGTTAACTTGGCATAAATGTTGTCCCACTTGTGAGTCATTGAGCCTTTGGAGCAACTAATGCTGTCATTGCTTTGTTTCGCTGTTCTTCTCTGTGTGTGTTGGGTATTATAGTGCAGGTTGTTCAGTCTGCAGGTGCTTTTCTGGCAGGATGCCACTGGCTTACTGAGACAGGGATGTCTGCTGACAGAGCAGTCCCTTCACCTGGTGTCTGCAGTCTCCATGGGGCTTTTGCATAAACACTGTGTGTAAAATGGTTACCTTCAACTCACGGTGAGGGAGACAAACTTAATTCTTATGCATCTATTAATATCATAGTGAGGTTTTAATTACTGGAACCTGTATAAATGTGTGATGGGATGTCGAGTTGGCCAAAGCTTGCAGGTAATATTATTTTTTGTCACACTGCCAGCATTTTAAAAGGAATCTGTCTGTAGTCTGTCTGTCTGTAGATCTTTAAAGCTGTGTTTTTATTATAACAAACTAGAATAGTGAAGGTACTTAAAAGGAATAAATATAATGTGGACTGTGGCAGAATATGGAGAGGGCTGGTAGAGCAGTTCCTCAAACCTCACTCTCTGCTGTGCCCATTTCTTAGGTGTGTTTTCAGTTCAACAGCCCTTAGTGGCTTCTTGGGTAACACCAAATACTCTGGAATACGACTGGTGCCAAAGAAAAGTTCTTATGCCACCTCCAAGGTCCGTTTGTGTGAGTTCTCCCTGCTTTCCTTGGGAAGACTCAGCCTTAGACTCTCCTGTGTGGGGACAGGGCAGCAGGAAAGTTTCTGTGTAGCTGCCTGCCCTCTCCTGTGTTCTGTGCAGCTTCTCTGCAGCTCAGCATGCTCAGAGGCTCCTAAACCCAAAGAGCAGTAGCCAGGAGAGGCCACCTGGGAGCCCTTCATTCTGCTGACCTGTCATACCGTTCTGAAGGATAATGACATATAATTGCAAATCTATCCTAATGTGCATAGATGTTTTGTTTTGTGTGTGCTAACTTGTGAAATCAAACGACTGATTTCTTACGTACCTTTTAATTGTTGAATCTGCCCTCCTTATGAAAATCCATATGCTCAAACCACCAAGTTTTTACACAATATTGCTGCTTATTTTGCTAGTTTTTAATGCCTTCCAGTCCTTCTGTGGTTGAAGGATGTATCAGTTGATTAGCACACTTGCCTGTGTATGTTAAATGTGCTGTAGCATGTAGACACTGGACTGTCATTAGACTTGTGCAAAGATTTATTGTTATGACTCTCTGTAAAACATGCCTTAAAAAATGAAACAAACAAAACCAACCAACAGCAATTTGCCTTCTCTTTGTTATAGCATATACTGTGCTCTCGGCTCAGCCTTTGGATCATCAGGTTAATTGGCAAAATAGTCATTTTCTTCCTTCTAAAAACTTGAATCCAATACTTATTTGGCATAAAGCATAAATGTTAGTGCTAAATGTGTTTCCCTGTAAACATACTTTGTGAGTAACAGAAACAAGACATTAAAGATTTTGGTGCTCACCCTCTGTGAGTCTGTTTGAGAGCCACACTGAGGAGCAAGAACAAAAACCTGCCGTGCCGCCTGTGTGGTGCTGGGGAAACGAAGGGTGCAGAAACAAGAACGGGCTTTCTTGCATTGAAGTAGGCTTGTTGGTTGTTTATATCACTGGTTACTTCTTTGCAGTGGTGCAAGAGTGAAATAAATATGTCTTAAGCTTTTTTAAAGTAAGAATTTAGATGTTGATATAAATCTTAGATCTTCTTCTCTGAAGACTTTATATAAATATATCAAACTTGACCTGTTTTTATTGCTGTTTTTTCTGAAGAGATATTGAGGGAGTAGTTTATGTATGTGATCAATAGTCTTCAAAATAATTTCACCAGTGACTTCATTAATCCTAGTCAAAATGCAGTGGTGAGGAGAGAAAAAGAAAAAATATCACTGAAGAATAATTAGCAGAATGAAATTGAGTTAGTAGGTGTGACATCCAATTATTTTCTGCCCTGGAGATAAATATCAAGTGAAGGTTGGATATTGCAGCTTCAGTGTAGCACCTCTGCTTCTTCTGAATCAGACGAAGTGAGAAATAGCCATGTTGTGTGAAGAGGAAAGATCAAGTCTCAGACCATCGTGGCTAACACATAGCTTGGCTCAGGAGTGGGTTAGCCACGTGTGATTTCTGCTTTAATGAGGAGCTTCCTTTGTAAAAATTACTGTTTTGTGGCTTGCTACGTGGAAAGTTTGATTTTGATAGTCTTTCTGCTCTATGGAGGAATACTGTTCTGGGGTGGTTGTTAGTGCAGACAGGTTGAATGCGGTGCTGCAGAGTCTTACATCCGTGAGGGTGGAGACTGAAGCACAGGGTTGTTCCCCCACACCCCAAGATTTCTGCTAGGCTTTCCTAGTAGAAATAGAAATGTAAAAGCATTAAATAGTTGCGCTTCATCTTGCAACCGAGTTAACATGGCCATGCGATAACTGGATTCCCTGATCCATTGAGCGGCTGACGAGGGGTGTAAAAGCTGGATATGACAGGCTGTATCAGATCAGCTGTAAGTGTGTACCAGACCTTATCCTGTGAATTGTAATCTAATGCAGTTTTCTGCAGTGCTGGTAGACATGGTTTCATCTGTGAAATGTGAGAGCTCTTTCTCTTTCATCAAAAAAGAAGAAAAACATTGCATTTTAAAATCCTGGTGCACTTTACTCAAACCTTGTTTGGAAATACTGTATCACTGCCTCAAGTTGATCCCACGCTTACCTTGTGTCCATGCAGCATCATACTAAATTAAAATCCCACTGCTACCTTGGGATGTATTTCTAGGTTTAGTTTTTGCTAGGGAGCTGCCCAAATTCCCCTTCCCCCACCATGAGACTGTAGGTATAATTTTTTCTTGTTTTTGTTGGTTATTTAGTGCAGTCCCATTAATTCTTGGACTTCTGACAAAATAAGCTCATGTTCTGTTAAGGATAACTCAACTGTTTAAATCGTTAGCTGTCAAAAACAATGCCACAAGTACCTTTATGTTCATGTAAATTACAGTCTGTAGAAAACTAAGTATTGTTGGAGAGAAGTTTAATTACTAAACAGATACTAGAACTAGGTTAGAAATTTTATATAGATTGTATAATAATCTGTTGGGAAGAAATGAAAAATGCTGATGAGAGGTTTTAATATGGCGTGAAAATGGTCTATTTGTCACAAGTTAGCTATTCTTCCACTCCATATTTTTAACTTCATGTTGCATTTACTATTTTCCCTATGTACTATTTTTCTTTGAACTTCTACAGTATTTAACTTATGCACCCAGTACATTTTTGAGTAAGAAAGGTGGTTTAGTGATGTGTTTGTATAGATGTTAGAATTTAATGATACTGATGAGATGCAGAAGTGCTTATATGGGTTTCTTAATGTAGTTCTGATATTCCTTCTAAGAAAGCACTCCTCTGCTCAGACTCTGTACTGAAATTGTGTTGTACTAAATGCAGATATGTGATGCACACAAGTGTATTTTGGAATGAGATTGGAGATGATGAAACTTAGCTCACTTGATTGGAGCGTAACAGAGAGACTTGATTCCAAGCAGTAAAACTGCAGAGGTGAAGCACCGATACAGTGGCGAGAAAGCTGGCATCATTCATTTGAAAGAGGAAAGCTTCTAGATTAATGGAAAAAAAACCAACAACCCTCACACAAGTGGGGTTGGCAATGTGTAGATACTTGAACGAAATATAAAGGAATGGATTTTGTATTTGTTTGGTTTGGGTGCAATTTTCAGTTGTTACTGCTTTCATTTTTGTATATTTGAGGCATTAGTTTTACTAGTAACTGTCCTAAGTGGTTGTTTATTTCTTGGAATAAAGATAAGTTTCAAGAAGTAATTCTGTAGGACTTTAATACATGTGAGCGAAGCAATGATCCATGCTTGCTGTTACTGAGATGTTACTGTATCTACAACTAATGCAAGCAATCTGGTATTGATGGTGTCTTGGAATAATTTTTCAAGCTTTTCTGTGTAGTTGGAGCATCACACAGATTGTGGGAAACGTAATAAATGTTCATTGCTGTGCAGGAAATGAGGTTACTAAACACTTGTCAGTGTAAATAAAACTCCATGTGTTTTAAAACTGTTATAAACCCCTGTTCTATAGTGTATACGTTTTTATATATCGAATTGACACATAGGTGAGGGTTGACAATTTACTCGTTGGGAGGGGATCAGGCAACTTGAACTATTGTTAATATTTCCCCTCACTGTACAATGTTGTGGCTAATTGCATGCATTTGATTTTTTTCATAACAGGATGCATGGCAAACAGTTGCCTATGGGTGGCTTCTAGGGGTAATGGAATTCCCTCTGGTCAAAGTGGTTGTGTATATTGGCTTGAGAATATGAGGAACTTGTTCAGAATGGACCTAACTGTATGTGACTGTTATTTGGCAGTTTATAAAACATTCATTGATTTTGTATGATTTACCAGTTCAGATTCAGGATATTGATTAGATAACTTTTACTTGAGAATGACTTGATTTTTTGCAGTTTCAGCAGACTTTATGGCCCTGTATTTTTCAAGTGTCCCAGTATCAAACTTCAAACTTTATTGTACCTATATTTTAATAAAATTCAACAGTAAGCATTTTTAAGGAATTCTAAAAAATACAGTATGTAAGGTGACCTGTGCAAAAATCTGCCTTTATCGTATGATTGTGCAATGTTTTTAAAAAACTCGTAGTAGAAGGAAGTGCATTTTGGAGAATATCTTAAATACAGAAAAGCTCTAAAAATGTTTCTTTTTGCTGCCTTTGTAGCTTCTTTGATTTCTCCCAACCCTGAATGGGAACTTGAGCAAGTGGCTTTCCACCTTGGTGGTGTCATTCTGTCTATGCAGCCACTCTCACAGCCCAGCAGGGTGCCTTAGAGGTAATCCAAATGCTGATCTTTGTAAGAGAATGCTCAGTTCGTACTGGCCAATTTATTTATACCTGCAAGACTAACTTTGGATGTGGTTTTATGCGAATCAGTTATAGAATTGATGGTAGAAATACTGCTCTGCTTTTAAGCCCTCAGAGTTTATGAACACAAACCAAAAATGATGGCTCCTGTCTTTCAGTGAGAATGCTGGATTTCGTTGTGTTTGCAGAGATACTGTTCGGAGTAGATTGTAACTGCCAGCGATCACTGCATGGCCTATTGGTAAGGACTGGCCAAAGTAAGGATTTTGGGATGGTGCCATAAGTAACTGAAGTCTTATCAACAGGGCTGCGATTTTTACAAAGGAGATAGTGATTTGTTTTTTCTGGGCGGATACAAACTCACTGACGCTTTATGATGACAGTGTGTCTCTCCCCATACCATGCAGTTTATTTTAAAAGAACAAAAAGGTGAGGGTGGGGGGTAAAATGAGCAAAGCATTGCCTTAAGATGACAAATCAGGCAAAAGTAAAGGCCACATGACATACGATACTTATGTCAGTCTTTCTCTGAAGCCTGAGGTAGACCTTCCGTTGTGAATGAAGGAAATACTGGGTTTTATACATTTTCACACTTCCCTAGTAAAATAAGCACTAACCAGCAGTTGTCAGAAAGATTGTAATTCAGTAATTCGGACCAGGCTGTCACAAATAGACAGTCCCCATGTGACTCCACACCAGGGGGCTGTGTTATACCCAGGGTAGCAGAGGTTATAGGCCACTGCTGCCATCAAAATAAACTGCCTCATTTTTCCACTTGGTCCCTTGTTCTCATCACCTTACTGTTCTTTCCCTTGCACCATCAAAATTGTTCGTGTAGTTGTAGAACTGAACAGCTTGGACACCTGATCACCATTACTGAGGCTGTTCATTAACCTCTAACAGTAGAATCACAGTACCAGAGCTCAACTGTATTTACATCTCTTTTTAGAGTAATGATGCTGTACGGGAACTTAGGACTTCACCCGTCTGAGGATTTTTTTTTCCTCTCTGTTTTTGTTACGTTGACAGTCACATTCTTCCTTCGGTAAAGAAGACATACCATAAAAGTGTCCTTGTTACCAACCTTTGACCTATGGGCTTGTAAGTGAATCAATGGCTAAAATGGTAATATTCTAAAGTGGAAATTTTTTGCCAGCAGGTATAATTATGAGGTGGTCACAAGCCTATGCTTTGCTTAGAAATGCTGGCCAGCAATTCACTCACCACTTTGGTACCTGTATTTCATGAAATATTTTAAACAGTTTTCCTTATATTTAGAACTGTAATACAGTTCTTCTGTCCAGTGACACTTTTTGCCTGAGACAAAATGAATTCAGGGTCATGCTTACTTGCTTTTTAAATAAAAGCAGTTCCTTGGTGTTAAAGGAGAACATTTTTCTACATGCAGAGCATTATATGTTCTTGCCTTTATAACCTGGAATTTCTGGTAGGACTTTGTGGGCTTTCCTTTCCCTCTCAGTTGTCTTGAGGCATTCATCTGAGAAGAATCCAGCGTAGTCCTTGCCTTCTGGACTGGAAATCCACTCTTGCCCTGTATGTTCTTTTTAATTAGGTTCATACAAAGTACTTGCTTTTACTAGTTTTTAAATATTACTAATGTTTACAGACCTTAAAGTAATTAAATATGTAACCTTAGCTCAACAGTGTCATTTTAACACTAAATTGTTTTCAGACGCCGGTATGTTCAGTATCGTTGCTGGAGTATGTAAAATGTGTTGGTGGTGAACTGCTTTGTCCAATTTGTCAAAGGCCAGCCATCCCTTCTCAGACTGAAAAATACTGTTGTGTTAGGAAATGAAATATCAGTATCTCTTCTCTTTTTAAACTCTTCTCTGCAGTTGTAGTTAATCATTTGGTTAGTCCTTAACATGTGTAGATGTTATCTCTAAAACGTTGTAAAGGGTAGGAAGAAAGCATAACAGATCGGATGCTTTGATAAAAGGGAAAAGCATGATGTACAGATACGTTGTAATTTATTGTTTGGCTCTTTGCTGTTTTTTTAATATTCTGGCTTTTTATGCAATATGCATCAGTTGTCGCAAGTGAGCTACTTTAGGCTGTCAATTTGACAAATGGTACATTGTCGTTTTTAAAGCTGATTTGTAGCTTCACACTGCCTTTGAATACGTTCTTTTCCTGTAGTGTGTCTAAGGTGCTCCTTTAACATCACTTGAAATCATTGAATATTCACAAATATTTTTTTGTCGTTTAGATAATTTCACTGTAATGTTCTTATATAGTAAGAAGAAAAAAAATCTAACATAACAGAGCACTGTAGTTAATGTTGGATATTTTTCCCCCTCCCTAAAGATTAAATAAATCCTTACAGAATTTTGAAGGAGTCTGTCAAAATCTGTACTTTTGGTTCAATTTTCTTTGACCTATGATCGGTTATTGAAACTTAAGTAGCTATTAAGATTGATCTTGGAAGATATCTGCTTTAGTAGATGAAAGGAGCCTGCTGTCTTTCGGGGAATTAGTATATAAAATCAGTTTAAAAGAAAGAAGTGTGTGTCTTCAAGCTATGTTCTTTTGTGGGTCACCAGTCACCGGGCTCTCCTTCCTGACCTCTTTCAGTGCTCACAGGCTGTAGGTTCTGCAGTGAGCACGTTTGCAGTGGAGGTGCTGGTTTCCAGGTATCCACTGTTCTTGCCCAGTAACTTCTGTGATTCTGTGATCACAGAAATGTGAAAGGAAATCCATTGAAATTCAGTTACTCCCAAAGTTTAGCATGGGAAGAGGTAGTAGAAAATCAGATGAGTTGGCAAAGGTGTGATGTGTTTTACATCAGCAGCTTCTGTCAGAACTGTAGCTTGCAAGTGCACCTGATCGTCCTCCTCATTGCTGGTTTTTTTATTTCTTATTAATGTTTAATCATCATATTTTTCCTTATCAAACTATGAAAGCCATTAAAGTATTGTTAACAAGAAATACTTGGGTAATCTCATCAGTCTGTACTCTTCCCAGTTCAGGATCCTGGTCATGAATTTCACGTGTATCTCATATCTGTAACAAAAGCTGATTGAAGCAGCATTATTGAGAGTGTTTTCAAACTGGAAGGCCAGATAGTGTGTTATCTACTCATACCAGCAGCATGATGTCTGGCATCACAGTTGAAGCTTTTTTTTTGTTCTGGTCACAGGACAATGTGTATGCAGAACTGGAAGATTTCTGCATCACTGTCAAATTTACAGTTACACTGCAGGAATTATTTTTTTGTATAAGGCCATTACAGATTTTCTTTAAGAAAAGCATGTCCTGTGTTTCACTCTGGCATTAAAATATCCTCAGTTGGAATTGCCAAGGATGTGTGTTTATGCTGTATTATGTCATCTCAAATGATACTGTCCCCAACAAAGGTGGAAAAATTGAATAAGGGAAAATAATACAATAATACACCTTTTGTTGGTAGGAAAACTGCATTCTGTCATAGTCCAATTGTGCTTACTTTCCTTGTGTGTGTTTGAAGTGTAGGAAGAATACAAAGGAAATAGGTTTCCAGAAAACCAGTGAACTTCCTTGTGTTGTAAGCTGTTTTTGTTTCTCTTTCTACTGATAGGTAACCTGATGCTTTTCTCTTCCCCTGCTGCCCCACTCCCCCTAGATCAGAGTTAACACTTGCATTGGATAAATGCTTCAGTGGAGGGCATGAGTTTAAGACTCCATGAATGATAAAAATTGAGAAAGACCAGCAGTGCTGCAGCGGAGGCAGTTGGGTTGGAGTGCTGGCGGGCAAGTCCTTTAGTATTACATGAGGGAGTAAAATTAAATAGTGGACATCTTGGTGAGATCCCTTCTCTAGATCTGTGTCATGTTCATTACCTGCAAAGGTTTTTTCTGGTTTTCACCCATGTGTTAAATGGGTAAATCTGTTTCCAACTGGTTGGGTTAAGACTTCTTACATATGTCTCAAGCTTGGCAAGGAAAAAGTAAATCCTGATCTCACAAAGTATCAGTTGTGTTTTCAAAAGAAATGAAAGATTAAAAAAATAATTTCTATTAAACTTACCTGTGTTTCTGAATGTACTTTGAACATCTTACTGAAGAGATTACATGAATTTTCTGGTTAACTCAATGCTCATGCAATAGAGCAGACAACTATGAAAAGTAATCCAAAGCTGAACTGTGAAGTGCTATTTGGGTAAGATTAAGTAAACCTTGCATGTTTATTAGTAGCTTCAAAAGTAATTCTAAAACTTCCTTGAATTCTAAACTCCAATCTTTATCCAGCAGCCATGTTTGCACAGCTTTAAGCAGGAGTTAAGCCACATTTCTTTCCATGAGAGCACACTCGAGCCTGCAATTCTTGTTGCTCCTGAATTCATTATCTTGTTTTAGCTTTTGCTCATTAGATTTCACTCCGCTGCTTCTGCTTGGAAGACTTGTATTCAGAATTGGATATTTTCAATATGGATGATTGTATGGTCTGATTGCATTTTAATTTTTACCTTGGGAAATTCAAGCAGGTTTCACAGTACTGCTGTAGCCACTACTGCCAGCAGTGGTCTCGACATGCACGTGCCATGTGGATGTGTCAGACAGTCAGTGGTAGTACTATGGGTGGTTTCAGTATTGTGAATTTTCCCATGTTGTGTGTATGAATTGTTAGGAAGAGAAGGGGTGATAGCTCTCTTCATAATTTTTAAAAGACTTTTAGAGTTAGGAGTGTTTTGGTTGGGGTTTTTATGGTAGGTTTTTTTTTTTTTTTTTTAGTTTTATGAGGCTAACTGGGAATTAATCCTTTGTCACATAAATAGATTTCTGAAGATATTGCTTGACAGTGAAGCCAGACTTCTATAGGTGAGGTCTCAACTTTCTGACAGATCCGAGGGAGTGTGTTTGACTGTGGCTCCTGTTTGTTGTAATAAATTGCTTGGACTTACCTGTCTGGTACCATCTGGCTTCAAGTGGGCAGTCCTCTTCTGCCTTTCAGAGGCTGCCAGACAATTAAAGGACCAGCCTTAAATTCACTTTATCAGCTGCGGTCAATTCAGAAAGTTAGAAAGATGTACAGAGAACCTTATTTCCACTTAAATCCCTTTGATTTTAGGGGAGCAACATTAATAATAAAATAGAGTAATTTTAGACATTAACTTCCTAATTCTGGAGTAATCCATAAAGCATAATGAGGTATAGGGAATTTAAATAAGTGAAGTAATATAATTTAAGATGCTGCATTTCCAGAGGTCATGTTAATTTGTTAGGAAATTTAATATCAGAATAACTCACTGTGAAGACTGAAAATACTTAGAAATTATTACTTTTAAAAGTTTTATGGTATGTCGTGAGGATTGCCGAGAGATTCCTTGCCATGATCATCATAATTCAGAAATGTAAATAATAGGGCTTTTATTTTTCTCATGGCCTTTTAAACTTAATCTCTAGAGTTATAAAACAGAAGTCAGAACGTCTGGGTGGTTACTTAATTTCTGAATATGTTGACAGTGTCAGCAGAGAAAGAAGAGGACTGAAAGCTTGTATCTATCTGATTTATATGTTGTGGAATTAAGTGTAGATCTAGTTATTTTGCCTTTTTTTCCTTCAAAAACAAACTGCAGTGATATTCTTTTAAACGGACAGAACTGAATTGTAATGCTTGCGAGAGTGCAGTTTATTGACAGCCTGTGTAGAAAGTTATTTTAAATTCTCTGATGGATTGCAGATAGAAAAAAGATCCAGCTACCAAACTCAAGAGCTGGTGAAGAATGCAATGCTAAGGGCTGCTTTTTTGCTCTTGCTGTTCATTTGATTAGTATGGGAGTAATTGATCACCAAACCAATGAATCCTTGCTTTGAAAAAAAGGTATTTTTTGTTGCATGTGTGGGGGTAACACAACCACGTGATACTGGGATTTACCTGGGTAGCACGATGCTGTGTACAGGCTACTTGGATTGATGCTGCTCTTAGTTTTCTAGACTGTCCAAAAAGAAAAACACCCCAAAACACCACAGTAAGCCTGAGGAATAGAAATGCCAGAAAATAAACATAAAATGTGTTAGAAGCTTGAGAATAAGAGTGCTGGAGACGTCAGTAGTAGATATTATTGTTCTTGTGAGACCAGGTTAGTGATCTACATGACGTGAAGGAGTTAAACCCTAGTTTTAACTAAACCTAGTTAGGATTCACATATAATGAATTTCTGGCTGTTTCAGTGCTCTGACCTCTGGCTTAACTCTGGACTGTGTATGATAGAGTATTGAGGGTCTCCAGCAGTAGTGCAGCTTGAAGCTATGAAAAACTACTTTATAATGGTTGAAGGCTTTGTGAGCATGAGTTTCAGGTTAGTAAAGGTGAAATTCCTTTTTTAGCTCAGACAGGTAAATAGGTAAAAAAAGAAGTTATTAATTTGAGCAGATTTAAAAGGAACAATGTTGGGTATTGTACATTACAGATTTATTTTATTTAATAAAGGATTTTAACACCCTTTAAGTAGGACTCTTACACATCTAGGTCTCAAGCAGAATTTCTTCTAATGTTATTGGTTTAATGCTAGCTGGATAGTTGGTAAAGAGAAGCAATATTCTCAGAGAAGATTTTGCTTCCAAGAACTGTGGATCCAGAATAGTATGTGTGTGGATATGGGGCAGTTTCCTACTTACTTCTGTGTGAAACCGGAGAGAAGACTGGCTCGGGGACGGCTAGCTTAGCAGGGTACCGCGGGGCTGTGCGTAGTAAGTCCTGGTTCCTTGGCTTGAGAGCAGTTTGTTCACGTGCTGAAAGCCGGAGCTGCGCCATTGCTGTGGAGGCGGGTTGGGTTAAAAAGAGGAGTCAAGTTTTTGAGCACCGTTACAATTTTTCTAATCTACCTGTAATTATGCTTTTAGCCTGATGTAGTCACCCTGCAGCTTCAG